>NW_010321535.1:17908-27362 GCF_000700745.2 Antrostomus carolinensis
TGATGATCTTAAAGGTCTTTTCCAACCACTATGATTCTATGATTCCTTGAAACACTGTTTGCTGTTCAAACAATAGCAGCCATGGTGACCAGTCTGGGCTTAAGCAGTGATCCCTGTGGAACACACCTCCAGTCCAAACCCTTCTGGCTAATGGTGACTGCTCAGTGGAAAACTGGATGCCTTTCCAAGTTGGACAACTCTCTTGTTGAAAGGGGGGTGGGAAAATGGCAGTTCCATATGTTGAGTTGCAGGCATCATCTGGTACCGCATTGCGCACAGTTGTGATCTCCTGTGTTTAAGAATGATGAAGTCAAACTGGATCAGGTTACAGGAGGACATCTCCTCCTACTAAAGAGCACTCTTGGAATGGTATGAGGTGCCAGGGAGTCTGTCACAGACAGGAAGGATAAGGTTATGTCTGCTTAGTTAGATGCCAATGGATTTCTGTCCATCCTACCTCTGTTCAAAGCAGGATGACCATCTACAAGCCAGCTCAAATTCAGAACCCATGCCAACTCTTCAGTGCAGCACTGAGCTGGAGCTGATACATGTTGTCTCAAGGTGGGGACTTGGTGTTGCCCAGGGTAGTACGCAGGGCTCGGTAGCTTGGGTCAAGCTGGCTTGCTCTTTAGCTCAAGTCTTCTGGGGAACAATCCAGGAGAGAGATCTGCCCTGAGCTTTTGAGGAAAAGTCAAGAACATAGATGTGCTCCTGTTGGGTCACCTCATATTGTGACCTGCCCCTGAGAGCAATCAGCAGCAGATACACAGGAAAGCAATGCAAGAACAGGGCCAGCAATAGAGACCTTCTCACTCTCTCCAACTCCCTGAAAGGAGGGTGGAGGGAGGTGAGGGTGGGTCTGTTCAACCAGGGGACAGGACAAGAGGAAATGGCCTCCAATTGTGGCCAAGGCAGTTGAGATGGGATGTGAGGAAGAATTTCTTTGCTGCAAGGATTCTGAGGCATTGGAAGGGGTTGCCCAGGGCAGTGGTGGAGTCCCCATCCCTGGAGGGACTGGAGAGTCGTGTAGACACAGTGCTGAGGGACATGGGTTAGTCGAGGACTTGTCAGTGTTGGGTTCATGGTTGGACTTGATGATCTTAAAGGGCTTTTCCAATCCAGGCAATTCTGGGATTCTCTCCAATCCTTTCCCATCTTGCAGTAATCTGCAGTTTAAAGACTTCCTGAGTCAGGAGTTACTTGCTTTTTTTTTTTTTTATATATTTAACAGCCGCTGATGGCCTTATCTTCCATTAATGTCCCCGACTGCTTTTTCAAATCTATCTATAGTTTTGGCTTCTACAGCATCCTGTGCACTGGGCTCTGTTGTTAAATTACTCGGTGTTGTTAAATTATTCCGTGTGCTGTGAGCCTTCGTCTGCCTGATCATATAGTTTGGTGTCCCCTAGTTCTGCTTTGCTGAATGAATAGTGAGGAACTATCAGAGGAACTGTCACTTGTCCTCTGCCTTACATGCCTTTACCCCACCCAAGGGTGTCTCTTTTTCATGCTGGAGTCCACTGGTTTTGAACTCTGCTTGTACAGAAGCTGTTCTGCATTTCTGATCCTGCTTGTCAGTCTTTGCTGGATGCTTTCAAACTCTAATCTGTTCTTTTGAGGAGGAGACCAGAATTACCTTTCAAGAGATATGTGCAGCACAGTAATGAAGGAGTGCTTTCCGGTTTTTGTTCTCTTCTAATTCCTGATCTTCTCCTTGCCTTTGGTGACCTTCTGAAGCACTGGGTGATATTTTCACAGTACTGTCCACGTGAACTCCAAGATACCTATTGTGAGTGGAAGTGTGTGATTGATAGACATCAATGTGTGTAGATTTATGCAGGTTTAGAGTGTGTGCCTGTATCAGAATTGCATTTCATCTGCTATCTTCTTGCCTGGCCTTCAATACTGTTAGATCCTTCTGCAACAATTTGTAGTTAGCTTTAATTCCTGCCATGTGGTTCGCAGTAGTGTCATCAGCAAACGTGTTGCCTCTCTGTTTGCTCCCTTTTCAAGATCCTTTGTGAACATGTGCAGCAGTTCAGATGCCACTGCATGTCTCTTGGGAACCCTGCTTGCAGTCTCTCCAGCTGTAAAGCCCGTTGACATTCTCGTGCTCTTTGCTTGCTGGCTTTCAACTAGGTATTGACCCAGGAGAGGACCTTTCTTCTTACTCCTTGATGCCTTTAAGAAAATGGAAGTCTTCAGTGAGGGTTTTTATCAAAAGCCTTTTTGAACATTTAAATGCACAATGTTGATGTATGTGATTCTGACTGCCTGGCATATATTTGGATTTTCATAAAAGAAGCTTTCCATAGTTTCAGTACCACGTACCTGTTGAGTCTATCAAAGAACAAATCTGCCCAACTAAGGTCTTTCTGGAAAATACAAGGTTAGTTCCTCTTTGTTGGATTGTGGTTATCCAGAAGTTATCTAGAACTAGGCTTTGTTACAGTTTTTCCCAAATTACCTGGAGTGGAAATCAGACTTGCTGGTCTGTTGCCCCTCCGAGAGCCAAATGGCATCATGTTCATCACCTTCCATTTCTCCAGCGCCAGCCTCATTTAAATGATAGGTCACATACCGCAGCTAGAAGCAGCTTGAGGTTTGAATTCCTTTGGATGTGTACTACCAGGCCAAATGGATTTAGAACTCTTCTTGGTGTTGGTTTGTTTTAAAGCCTCTTTTACTGCTATTTCAGTTTGAGACAGTGCTTTGGACTCGCCTCTGTAAGGAAAGGCTCGAGTACTGGGGGCAGTTTTGGGCACCACAGGATAAAAAGGATCTAAAGCTGCTGGAGAGTGTCCAGAGGAGGGACACAACATTGGGGAAGGGTTTAGAGGGGAAGGGTATGAGGAGAGGCTGAAGGCACTTGGTTTGTTCAGCCTGGAGGAGACTGAGAGGAGATCTCCTGGGGGTCTAGAACTTCCTCCCAAGGGGAAGAGGAGGGGCAGGCATTGGTCTCTTCTCTCTGGCCACCAATGAATGCCAGGAGCAGAGGGAATGGCAGGAAGATGTGACAGGGGAGGGTGAGGTTGGCCATGAGGAAAAGGTTCTTGAGGCAGAGGGTGGTGGAGCACTGGCACAGGCTCCCCAGGGAGGTGCTCATGGCACCAAGCCTGACAAGATTCCAGCAGCATTTGGCCACCATGTGCCCTCAGGGACATGGTGTGAATGTTGGGCTTGTCCTGTGCAGGGACAAGAGTTGGACTTGATGGTCCTTGTGGGTCCCTTCCAACTTACAACATTCTAGGATTCGATGTGGCAACTTCCTTCAGTTCCCCTGTAGTGAGCACTGGTGCAGATAATCTGTTTAGCTTTTCTGCCGTGGCTTTTTCTTCTCCCAGCACTACTTCTAGACCTCCATTGTCTCTTTGCCTTAGGGGATCTTTGGCAGATTTCCTATATCTGATGTATTCCGTTATTAGCTTTGATGGTTTTAGCAAGTTTTCCCTTAAATCTCTTTTGGTCTGCCTAATTATGGTTTATGTTTAACTTGCTGAAGTTTATACTCTTTTCCTTTTTCCTTCTGTAGCTGTGACGTTCACTCTTTAAAGTGTGTTTTTCATTTCTCATAACCTTCTTTACTATGCTGTTTAACCATCTTGGCCTTTTAAGATCTTCTTTGATAGGTGTTATACATCTCTCATGAGTCTAATACAGTAGGACTCTTCTTGTTGATGGGAAGGAAATGCAAAAGAAGAACAGTATAGCAAGAAGGTAATGTCATTCCAGGACTGGGAGGTCTCTTTGGGGCAGAAGGAAGAGGCTATATATAGGCTGATGGGGAGAGGAGGGAGAAGTAGATGGAGGCATGTGCAACAGCAATAAATTAGAAAGAACAGAGCAGGAGGAGGAGATAAGGAACAGTAAAGAAGTAAGAGGGAAAATAATAAGGAAAGAGCAAATCTATAGATGTGGAAAAGGAGACATAAATCAACCTACTTGGTAGTCTGTGTGTGAGTGTTAAATTATTTGGGCTTTTTTAAGAAGTATGTGCTGAGAGAATCTTTCATTCCTAGTTTTTCATTCTTCTTTCTCCAGCTGCTGCTTTAATTAATTACTGCTTTTTCCCTCCTCTTGCTTTTCTTCCTGTCATCTCTACTTTCCGTTCCTCCATTTGCTTGGATATGTTTTTTCAGGGTTGATCTGTGTCAATTCTCTTGGCTGAGAACTGTTCTGTTACACACACTTCCTCTACGCTGGTCCAGGAGGTGTTTGTATACTCAACATGTTGTTAGTTTTGTGCTTGTGCCCCTTTTTGTCCCATTCTCAAGGCTTATCCTGTTTTGAGCTTGTGTGGCAGCACTGCATCCATCTCCAGGCCATCCCAACTCTCAGTCTCCAGCCCAAGTTTTCCGGATGCAGAAATCGTGACAGGTCCTGCATCTCCACATAGGTGCACCAGCATATGTACAAGGACTAAATGGGAAGCAAATGAACCACAAGTTTAAGAAGTGGCCAAATATATAGAGATCTAGATATTTGAGGCATATTATTCCAACAGATCTCTAGAAACTGAGAGGAAATGGCCTGAAGTTACACCAAGGGGAGATTCAGGTTGGATATTAGAAAAAAATTCTTCTCTGAAGGAGTGGTCAGACATTGGAACAGGCTGCCCAGGAAAGCGGTGGAGTCACTGTCCCTGGAGGTGTTCAAAAAACATGTAGATATAACACTCAGGGACATGGTTTAGTGGGCATGGTGGTGAGGAGTTGATGGTTGGACTGGATGATCTTAGAGGTCTTTTCCAACCTGAATGATTCTGTAAATCCTCAAGCAGTTTGTCGTACTGTATTGGCAGGTGGGCAGGGAGGGCTTATTTGTTAAATATTTAAGGAACTACCCTATAGAGCGAACACATAGGCCAGGAGGTCAGACTCTAACTACAGTCAGTGTTAATGTCTGAAGCCAGGGAGAGGGAGGTGAGGGCTGTGGGCCAACCTCTGCATCTGCTGTTCCCACATTTTCAAGGTGTGTCAAGCTGACACGTTTCCTGTTGCTCCTGGAAAGCATCTGCGTCCACTGTCCACCTTTGTGCCAGTGCCTGGAAACACAGTTGGAACCAACAAAGGAACGATATAAAAGTGGCATTTTCTTTGTCAGCAGTTTTCCCTCCCAAGGCAGGGCTGCTGACTTCAATAATTGGCAAAAAAACCAACCCAGCCCCAAAGGTGGCATTTACTGCTGCGTGCTTTTGTTAATTCTGCAAGCTCAGCTGAGCAGAGCAGCTCCTCCTGCACTTTGTGCATCTCCTATAAAACAGCTTAATACAGCCCAACATTGATAGCTGTGAAAATCAATGGGAGAGTAGGAGGCCAAGGAAAGCGGTTGTTTGTGACATCCAGATAATAATTTGCTGTAGAGAACCTTTATTGATGATAATGATTCCCAAAGCAGAGGAGATCCCATCAGTCTCCCAGGGCTCCTGCTGAGGCAGGAGTGGCCTCATTTCCTAGTCAACGGAGCACTTTTTATATGGAAATCACAGAAAATCAATGGAGCCTCTAGTCACTTTGCAGAACAGAACATGCCCTTAGGAAAACAAGAGAGGGGATCACAGGAGACTTGTCCCGACTGAAGTGGGATTCAGGTAATGCTGGCAGTTGAGGTTGGAAAATACCCGTGGTGTTTTATTTCTCTGATTTATGGCTAATGGGCTTTTGCCTTTCCAGGGAGAGGAAGTGTTATGTAAAAGGGCTTGCCTATTGTTTCTTTTCCATTTAGGTCATTTGCTGCTGTCAGAGAAGTCAAAGGGGAAGGAAATCCTCCAGAGAAGTGATGTCCGATCTCAGTGGGCTTGTTTCTGGCTGGAGCCAGATCAGTGCCATAGGTTTTCAGAAGCGCATGTGTGTGGGGGGCTAGGGAAGAGGGAAATAGGAGAGTTTGGAAAAGCAGGTTGGAAAATTAGATTGAGATTGTGAGAAACCAGGGGCTTGCGGGAAGTAGAAATGGAAAAACATTGTGTTCTTCTTTGTTATTTATACTCCACCCTTTCCTGCTTGGCTTTCATGATGGACGTTATTGTTTCCCCGGTCAATGAGCAAACAGTGTTCTTGGCTGGTCAGAAATCAATTAGCAGGAGTTTTTGCTTAAACTCTCCTAAAAAAATCCCTCTGCATCTCCAGCGCTGTGTTTGCTACTGCCTCCCACAGCACAAAGAATCTGAGCATCCTCAGTCATTGCTCCGTGGATCTGCAAAATGAAACACCCCCCTCCCCGCCCAGGCAAGGAGAATAAATAAGTCGGGGAGCGTGAGTGGTGTGATGCAGAAGGGAGCACCCTAAGAACCTGAACCGATTTCCTATGTCACCCCCACCCAAGTCATGCGGATGAAAGAAGCTTTATTAGTGACATTTTAATAAATGGGACCTGCAGGATAAATAATAAATTCTACTTAAAGAGAAACAATCCAGACTTAAAATATTTAAACATACTCATCTTACTGTTAAAACCCTGTCTCGTTAGAACTGAAGTGCTTGTGCGTATTTAATTTGCTCCTCCCCCTTAACTCGGTTTCCTCTGTTTCAGCAGGGGCTGTAGCAGAACCAGCAGCTCATTGCATGTAACTCTGAGACAGCAGCAGGTTCGAGTGCTTGTCCGTGTCTGCCTGTAACGCTGGCGCTGATGTAATGAAACCCTCCCTCTATGAGAATTAACATTCCAGTAATGCCCAGGGGTTGTAAGTGTGTAGTTAATAGCTCCCAAGGCCAATGGAAATTAACACAGCCGTAGCAGTCACACATGACTTGCTGCTGGTGCAGTATATCTTTGTGAAAACTAATATAGAAAATCATTCTCTTAAGAATAGCATCAATTAACTGATTTAATTCAGCGATTAGTCACAAAATGTCTTATTCCTGTAGTGCTCCCAATAAGTAATTTGGAAATACCAGATGATTAGGAAGCCAAATGCAAGGTGTATTTTTAATTTCAGTAGGCAAAGTGTTGGCTGTGTTGTGCTGAACTCCGTCAGGCATCCATGGGCGAAGCTTTGGAAGCTCTCATAAGTAGGCGTTAGTGATGCTTGATACAACTGGCTGCAGACAACCAGGAAGATATCATATTTGCCACGACAATTCTCTTCTTGTTTCACAATGACATCCCCAACAAAGGGTTTGTGCAGCTGGGAGTGTGTTCTGCACGCAGGAGAAGGTGTGTGCCCCACTGTAGGGGCTGCGTGTGACCTCGTCTTGTCATGATCCACTTCCATGACCACCAAAGTTAAACAGGAGAGACAGGCAAGGCAAAGCAGCAAGACTCGGGAAATTCCAAATCCCTGCTTTTCCTGCCTGAAGTAGGAGATTCAGAGATGATGGGGGGAAAAAAGACAGCAGCTGGCAGGGATCTGCTTGTGAGCAAGAAACAGTGCTGTGTCCACTTTTCTGTGAACAGATTCATTCATACTTCCCATTGGAATAATAGAACGGTTTGGTTGGAAAAGAGCTTTGAGATCAGAGTCCAACTGTACCTGTCCACTACTAAACCAGATCTCTGAGCACCTCATCTACCCATCTTTTAAGTCCCTCCAGGGATGGGGACTCCACCACGTCCCCAGGCAGCCTGTTCCAATGCCTCAGAACCCTTTCAGCAAATAAATTCTTCCTCACATCCCATCTTAACTGCCCTGCCCACAACTGGAGCCCATTTCCTCTTGTCCTGTCCCTTGGTCCTTGGTTGAACAGACCCACCCCCACCTCTCTCCACCCTCCTTGCACGGAGCCAGAAGGTCTCCCCTCAGCCTCTTTTTCTCCAGGCTAGAGGAGGTGCTTAGGGACATGGTTTAGAGGTGGAATTGGTAGTGTTTGGTTTATGGTGGGACTCAATGGTCTTGAAGGTCTTTTCCAGCCAGTATGATCCTGTGATTCTTCGTACGTGCTGGCTGGGTACTCAGAGTACGCTGTGTGTCCCTTCTAGTCACTGGTGTGTATGGAACAGGTACCTTCTTTCTGGTACCTCCAACCAACAGATTTAAATCAAGATTTTTATAAGGCACTTTGTGACACTCGAGTTCAAGCAGGGAGCCTGTTATGGGTGTATTACAGGAAGTACTTCATACTTTTCCCCTCTAAATACTCACCTTTCTAGAGTCTTTAAATTTAATAATTCATTTTTTGAAATAGGACAGCATCTGGCTATGGACAGTGTTGCAGTGTTGGTGCTAGAGGTGCTCATGGTGACAGCAGCCAGGATGAATTGAATTGCTTCCATATGTTGATGTCCACTTGGGGCACATGTTGGGCCAGTGTGTGGGGCAAGCTTGGGCTTGTAACATGGGTTGTGTTGGCATGAGTGCATGGGAGGTGACAAGGAGCTCAAAATCCAAGCAAACTTTTCAGAAAAAGGGACTGTGAGAAAAAGATAGACCTTGGGGAAGGTGGGGTAACCTAGTCACCAACACTGTCCTCCTTCTGTTCCTCTTCACAGCTCAGGAGTGAAGACCTTACCCCACAATGCCAAGGTGCACTACAACTACGCCAATTTTCTGAAAGACCAAGGTCGTAACATTGAGGCGATCTACCACTACAAAACTGCTCTCAAGTAAGTGAGTCCCTCAAGGGCTATGTGGTGCAGCAAGCCATTAGCCCAGCCCTTCCCCACCGGGCATGGGGCGAGTTGCCTGCTGTCCTGGTTTTGCTGGGATACAGTTAATTTTCTTCTCAGTAGTTAGAACAGCTGTGTGTTGCTTTCAGTGTAAGACTTGTTATGAGAAGAACATTGATAAATGTTGGGGTGAGTTGCCCACCCTTGAGGTGTGTTGCCTGCTCTTTACCCCCCCAGCTCCCAGGGGCAGCTCAGTTTTTGGAGGCTGGGGAAGTTCCCTGGCTTGGTGTTTGTGTGTCATTAAATGAGGGAGCCTGGCTTCCCTCCAGCTCTGTGCGTGTGTATACGCGCGTGTGCGCGCGCACACTTCCATATACGAGACAGAAATGTTACCATAGCTACACGTTGAGCAATGAGGTGTCATTTACTCGGCTGAGTGTGTGCTGGTAAGCAGGAGGTAGTTGTCATAAATGCGTTTTCAGGTTCCTGGGCTATTTATCTTAGTAAATTGTTAATGGTGCATGTCTGGAAAATGCCAGCGCTGTAACCATCTGAAGTGCAGTAATAATCACGGTACTTACTACTTGTATCAAGGCTTCTGTCTGCTGAGCTTTGCATGAGCACCGTCTAATTGATCCTGAAAATACTCCTGTGCAGTAACAGGGTAAATCTCATGACTGTGGTTTTGTACAAGGAGAAGCTGAAGCAGAAGTGATAGGACAAGGGGCAACGGGCACAAGCTGGAACACAGGAGGTTCCACTTAATGGGAGGAGCTGTGGACACTCTGGAGGGCAGAGAGGCCAGTCAGAGAGATCTGGATAAATTGGAGAACTGGGAAATCACCAGCTGTGGGGATTTGAACAAGGGCAAGTGCCGGATTGTGCACCTGGGACACAGCCACCCTGGACACAC
>NW_010321536.1:0-632 GCF_000700745.2 Antrostomus carolinensis
CCGCCCCCTCACCCTCCCACCCCAATACAGTATATTTGTCAAGTTAAAAAAGCTAAATAAACTACAACCATTTCTTTGAGCTATGAAGAAAGGAAGTATTTTTATTTAATTATCTATGTTAGCTATTTAATTTGAATATTTTTATGGGTCTTAATGAATTAAAAATATCAAATATGGAAGAATGCCAAGTTACATTAAGAAGGAGGATGAAGAATATGTTCTGTCTAGTCAATCCACTGAAAAAAATTGTGGTATCCATTTGACTACACACAAAACTGAGTGGTATCATTGGGAAATAATGACATTTCCAGAAGTCATTAAGTGAAAAACTATACTATGTATTAATTTCAGAGAACAGTACTTATTTTAAACTGCTTACATAAAGTAGTTCATTAAAATAGGCTTCAGAAATTTAGAGATCAGAAATTTATGATAGGCACTGGAGGATTAAAAATTTAAATGTGAATACTAGTAAACAATGCAATTTTTATTTTTTTTTTCTGAGTTTCTATTCCTTGTGACCTTTGAAAATAATTTTGATAAATACTTCACAGATATGGCAAACTGGCAGTGTCTCTTTGCGGATATTGTCAGATACTTGAGAATAATGTGCAAATTTAAGTGCACGTGGA
>NW_010321536.1:645-14590 GCF_000700745.2 Antrostomus carolinensis
AAGAGTGTTGTCACAAAAAGGTTTTTGTATCAGATTTTTCAGGTTATTAAATAAATTGAATTAAATAAGCCTCTGGAGGTTCTTGTCCCTCCCATTTGACTATGGAAGAAGCTTACATTGCTAGTTTAGGCAATATGTCTAACTCTAGGACAGCTGAAATTACAAGAACTGAATAGTATTCTACTTGTGCATCATCTACAATGAACAATAACTTTTTTATTTTCTTTTTATTTTTTTTCCTTCTAGGGAGTCTCAGTAAAGATTAACATCTCAACTGGTGCATGAGAAATTTGATTTTTGACTCTGTAGAGTGTACACAGAAGTGAAAAGATATATACAGAAATTGAATCAGAATTTTGATCAATGATTCTGACAAGAACTAATTATGTACTGCAAAAGGAATGGAAATAAATTACACATTATTCCCATGGAACACTTGAGAAATTTCAGCACCATTTGTGTTTTCATATTACTGTCAAAACAAACATATCAAAGAGATTTCCTTTACAAGTTTTCCTTTACAGGAAAACAGAATATGAATTAGTTTTGATTCAGACTTCAGTTGCACAATTAATTATTTTCTTTAAAATGAATTATTTTTCCAGGAAGGTTGTTTAACAAGTTACGTCTCCCTTAGCTGACTTGAATGTTAAGCTTTAATCTCTTCATCACTTTATATGTCATGAACAAAATGTATAATAATATGTAAAGCAGTAGATCAAACATTAATGAGAAGAAGCTAGATATTCAGTAGTTTTTAAATGCACTGCTTTCTTGTGTTTCAGTACCAATTTTCAAATCTACCTGCATATATTACTTTGAGACAAATTAAAAAGTTGTAGATGTGAGAAAGTTATTTGTGATGAATAAAAGATAAGAGTTTATACCCAGAAGAATTAGTAACGAAACAGAGAAAGCGTACAATGCTTTGAAATAAGATTAGGCAAGAGTTTTAGTTATTTGACACTTTGCAACTACTAGGAAAAATAAAATCCAAATACAGTAACATTTACCAGAGATTTATATTTGGAAAAAACAATAATGCAATTTCAGTCTGATGGCTTCAGTGACAGCTTCGAAGCCTAGCTAGAAGCCATGATTACATTTTAAAAAGAGACACCTTAATGAAATATATTGATAAATTATACACTCAAGACCACATACAGATATTCTGTTCTGACGGCATGTTTGCAATAAGTCAGTAACACAGTTGTTGCTCAGCTGTCAAATAGTCCTTCGACACATAAATTCTTGCATTTATTAATTAATTGCCAGCAGTGATCAAAAACACAAAGTAATCTTTATGGTCTCTCACATACATTTTCTTATTCTGAGAGAATAGGGAAAAAAAGAACTGTGTAATGAGGACAGAATTTTATTTACAAAACATATTTCAGGATAATGGGAAGAGGGAGGAATTTATTTATCCTAACACTAGCCATGTGCTAAAGTAGCTAATATTTAGAAGAATTCTTGGATTGCTCAATTAAATAGATACTCTCAAATGCCCCTCTTAATTGCTGGGTGGATCAGCTAAAAATGAAAACTGTTGGTGCAGAACATTTCCGGAAAGAATTACTGACAACAAATGTATAGTCATTAACTTATTGAGTGCTTGTAGTGGAGGTACATGGACAGATTTTGGTAGGCTGGGTACTTCAGAGGTGGCTTCTTTGGGAAGAGGCCAGGGGCTGCCCCATGCCAGACACAATTATTTTCAGCCAGTTCCACAATGGACCAACAGCAGGACATAACTGAATTCATCAGACAAGGTGGTGGTGCCTCTGATAAAAGATATTTAAGAAAAGTCAAAAATGCTGGACAGAGAGAGGAGAGGAAAAAAGAGTGGTGTGACAATGAAAACAGACTGAAAAGTTATTTCCTAGAGAAGACAATTTCAGAGCTGCTCTATCAAGTTAAGTCTTTTAGTGGTCTTAATGTATTTATTTTTATGAGTCACTGTTAACCAAATCACTGAATTAATTCAGGTTAAAGACAAATATATTTTATAGAAAATAGGTTTTGCCCATATCATAGAATAATAGAATATTTTGGGTTGGAAGGCATCTTAAAGATCATCTAGTTCCAACCTGTCTGCTACAGGCAGGAACACCTTCCACTAGATCAGGTCTCTCAAAGCTTCATCTAACCTAGCCTTGAATACTTCCAGGGAGAAGGGATCCACAACTTCTCTGGGCAACCTGTTCATGTCATTTTAGTAATCTACTTTACTTCATGACACTATTTACATGTTTACTTACAGTTATGAGGCAGCAAATTGTGTCACAGAAACAGAAAAGAGTGCTGGAGATGGGAGGAAGAGCACAAATGTCTGCCAGCTCTCTTGCTGAAAGAGTATCTTACAACACCATGATCTGTAACTTCAATAGGCTCTAGCTTAAACTTTGGAATATATTGATATGTAATATTAAAAACTTACTATGAGATCCACTCATGGGTATTGCCATGGTGGTCCAACTGGACACATTTCTTCTTTTAGAGAGCTTTTGATCAATGACATACAGGGATGAAGAATCCTTAAAAAAATAATAATAATTAAAAAATTTAAAAAATCATTTTTTTCTCCAAACAGTGTTGGAGAAAAAATATTTATCTCTAGTCTTATGGGCATGATTAGACTTATAGTCATTCATAAAACTACTTACACTTAACTGAAAATAAGATTAGATGCATGTTCCACTTGAATTACAGAGTCATTTAACCTTTTTGGTAATCTGGAGGTTATCTTCCAAATGGTAAATTATTTATCTGATTACTTCTATTTTAGAAACTTATATTTCCCCTTTTTACTTTTTCTTTTCCATACCTAACGTATATCCTTATGAGAAAGTACAATTTCCATATGATTCAACCATTTTGATTATTTTATAGGATTTTTGTATAAAATATTTATTTTAATCTATATTATAGGCTTCTTTATGAATGTGCAGCTTGTTTGGGGAGTTGATTTTTTTCCTTTTCTTTTTCTCTTTCTCTTTTTCTTTTTCTTTTTCTTTTTCTTTTTCTTTTTCTTTTTCTTTTTCTTTTTCTTTTTCTTTTTCTTTTTCTTTTTCTTTTTCTTTTTCTTTTTCTTTTTCTTTTTCTTTTTCTTTTTCTTTTTCTTTTTCTTTTTCTTTTTCTTTTTCTTTTTCTTTTTCTTTTTCTTTTTCTTTTTCTTTTTCTTTTTCTTTTTCTTTTTCTTTTTCTTTTTCTTTTTCTTTTTCTTTTTCTTTTTCTTTTTCTTTTTCTTTTTCTTTTTCTTTTTCTTTTTCTTTTTCTTTTTCTTTTTCTTTTTCTTTTTCTTTTTCTTTTTCTTTTTCTTTTTCTTTTTCTTTTTCTTTTTCTTTTTCTTTTTCTTTTTCTTTTTCTTTTTCTTTTTCTTTTTCTTTTTCTTTTTCTTTTTCTTTTTCTTTTTCTTTTTCTTTTTCTTTTTCTTTTTCTTTTTCTTTTTCTTTTTCTTTTTCTTTTTCTTTTTCTTTTTCTTTTTCTTTTTCTTTTTCTTTTTCTTTTTCTTTTTCTTTTTCTTTTTCTTTTCTTTCATTCTGAATCTAAAATAATATATTTAAGATTTGAGATAAAAATGGGATACACAGCACAGATGTGACTGTGGAAGAGAACAGGGAAAATGTTTATTTTTTAACTTTTGGTTTTTTTCGCCCCTGGCAAGAACAGAGCATTACATAATGTTTTCTGACTGATTTCTCTGTTTCAGACAAAAGTGATAGGAGGGATGCTGTCTCATTGATGGATTTCTCCTATGAAAGTGCAAGCTCCCACCAGAGAAAAACAATTGAATGCCATCATCTGGCTCGGACTGTCATGAATAAGTTTCTTGGATTCCTTCCAAAATACCATTGGGCCCACTGGAAATCACCACCAAATTATCATTCTGCAAAATAAACAACGAAGTTAAAAAAATAAGATACTTAGCTTATCTGCTTATTCTTATTCTTAGTTTTCTAGAGGAAAAAAAGGTTAGACATTTACTTACAAAATCATTTCCAGTAGAAGCTTCATCAAGTTCAGTATCTTATTAAAAATTTGCAAGTAATAACTAAGAAACTAATTAAAGCCTAAAGGATACAGAAATTACTGTATATAAATATCTAATTATTCAAAGTGTTTTTAAAATATCCAAGTAATGCATCTTGTTTCCTTTGTAATTACCAAAGTTTCACAGAAGCAGCAACAAGCTAGCTAATATTCCTATACTATATATTTTATTCTAAGAATATTGATCTCAAATAAAAATGTTTATGCCTCCTCCTTTCTATATTTTACAAGACAAAATTGGATATTAATCTCATCTTCTCCTTCCCTCCATGTCACTAATTTAAAATCTATTTAATACTATGAGGATCACAGATTAATAATGCAGGAAAAAAATGCCATAATAAAACTTTTAGCTATTTTTTCTGGGGGAAAAAAAAAAAAAAAAAGGTAAATATCAAGGAAAGCACTGAAACACATCTTTCTAACAAGATTCAAAACCTACTATAAATGATCAGCAAATAGAAAAATCCTGATCCATGCTCCACCATAAGAAGAGGAATGTAGGAATTATGCTGCATTATTCTTTAAAAAAAAAAAATTGGCTTACCTGTTACCACTGTAGTAGTTGTTCACTGGCACATTTGCTCTGAAAACATTGTGCTTACTTACGTATGTGGTATGTTCAAGGACAGTGTATTACTTCAGGAGAAATAATAACCCCCACACACACACTTTTATGCAAGAGAGTCACTCACTTATTTTAGAAGTTGTTTGGTTTAGTAATTTAAATGTGTTACCCTATTAAAGAAAAATGTCACTGACTTGTGGCTGAAACTAAACTCACCTGCAGGTTAGGCACCTTTTGTGCCTTACTGTCCAAATCACAGACTTCTTACAGCTACTGTGTCCAGGCTGGCCCTGACCAGAAGGAACTTAGGCCAACACAGTCTCAAGCCCGCCTGCTCTTCAGCTGTGGCTGGGACACGTGCTGGACTTGGAAACTGATGGTAGCTATGGTTCAAATCATACAGACATCAATTTTGGACACATTCCTGACACAATAGATACTTTTACTGGCTTGCATCATGCTCCTGTAAGATTCTTATTCAAGTAACTCCTACAAAAGTCTGAAGATTTAAGACTAATGTTAGCAATATTTCACAAGCTGAAAGTTGGTAAAAGATGTCATATTGCACAATCTGAGAAGTAAAACATCAGTCCTTTGAAATCACATATATTTTACAGATTACATTCTGAATTTCAACCCAGGAGTGCACCAAAGACCACTGAAAGCAAAAAGATTTTTCTGCATGAATTTTACTAAGCTGGTCCCAAACCAGGAGATTTCATGATCACTAGAGATGTTGTATATATTGAAGATATTTTGTGTGTGGTAAAATAGGAAAACTAAGTACATAGTAATGATTATAATTAATTTAGAACTTTTTTTTTCTTTTTTTTTTTTTTTCTTCTGTACCTACAGAATTTGCATTGATGGGTTCTAGGTTCACCTATTAAATTCTGGAATGATAAACATCATCAGGATTAACACAGCTTCTTTCCTCGTGGGTGGTTTTGTTCAGATCAATTCACTGATGTTCTGGATGTATTAAAATTCTTCACTTTCTATACTTCATGTAATGTAGAAAATAGAAAAGAACAAACTCAAAACTGTCTACTTGAGGGGAAAAAATACAGAAACTAACAGCCTTGCAACCAACACAAGTTTCTTATCCATGCAACAGTATTACAAAACATTTTCCGTATTCACATAACAATTCTTCCACAGCTTTTCCTTTTGGGTCATTTTAGCACACACTTGCAACTCCGAAACTGTAGGATCTGAAGGACTTACCAAACTACCTGGTTCCAAAGCTGTTTGATCACTAACTTTCCATTAAATACTGATTGTGTGAGCTTGAGCATTTCAACTGAAAATAATTTCTGCAAGAAAACATCATAACATAGTCTCCATGGCCTTACATTGATTACCAGTAGATAGAAAGAACTCAGACAGGGACGTTCATGTCAGGTGTTCACTGAAAGAAACCCCTCTCATGCTGGAATTAACCTCTTTAAGTATTCTATGCCCAAAGATTTTTTTCAATGATTTAAAATGGCCCCAGGGACTTACACATGCAGGATTACCCTGAAATGTCACAGAAGTTACCTTTGGACATAACACCAGCATTCTGAATCTCCCTAAATTTGCAAGCAAATGGCTTTTGATAATATCAGTAGTTCAAATTAAATAAAAGGAGAATCAAACCCTATCATTATTTTCTGAAATAACAAATTTCCTCAGTCCCAGATTCAGTGGGAACATAGGGGTGATGTAAATTCCTAAAAAAATAAGTCTTGTGTGAAGCAAAAATAGTGAGATTCTGTAATGCAGTAGCTTCAAAATAAGTAAGGAGACAACGAAAAGACTCATTTAATAATTTTTGGCACAAGCCCATGCGTCAGAATTTTAGCATATAATTTCTACTTCCAGTTTATTCCTAAGTAAAATTTATCAAGGAATATATCAATGAGCTGAAAAAATGTAAAAGCTCTCAAGAGAATTTGCATTTAGCTTAGGCACCATGTGCACATTATAATGATTTATCTTTTTGACATGAGTGAAATGTTTCACATGAATCCAATTGTCAGATGACTGTAATATTTCCATAAAAAGGAGAAAGGATTTCTCACAACAAAGTTTTATAGTGCATTTACCAGTCTTCTTGAATATTGGATTTGGGGGGGAAACTGGTTTTGATAGTGGGGAACAGGCCATAGCAATGACCCCCGTGAGGATCTTCAAGAAGCTCCCCTGGCTCCAAGTCAGATCTGCCTCCAGTCCAGGCTGAGACAATCAATGGTGATATGCTTCTGCAAATGCATATTTATGAGGGCAAGAACCAGTTTGGTGAGGAGAGACAGAGGGAGATTGGGAACCATCAACATGAGCAAAAGACAAACAAGGACTTGAGGAGAGAGGAGGAGGGGAGGTGAAACAGAGAACTATAGACAACCAGGTCAGCAAGGAGAAGACGGGGGAGAGGTAAATGGAGTCCCCTGCAGCCCATGAAGATTCAGCAGTGTAGCAGATACCCATGTGTAGGCCATGAAGGACTCCATGCTGGAGTGGGAGGCTGTGCCCAAAGGCAGCAGTGACTATGTGGAGAGCCCATGACAGAGCAAAAAGACCCCAGAGACACCCATGCCAGAGCCAGGGGAGGAGGTGCACTGGTGTGGAGATCCATCTCCAGGCTGTGGAGGCCCCCATGTTGGAGCAGGGGATTGTGCCCGAAGAAGTCCGTGACTCCGTGGGAAGTCCACGTTGGAACATGTTGTTCCTGAACTCTTTCAGCCCATGAGAGGGTTCTCATGTCAGAAAGAGCAGCATAGAGGAACTGACTGCAACTCCATTCCCTGTCCCCCTGTGCCACTGGTGAGGGAGAAGGTAGAGAAATTGTGAGTGAAGTAATTTGAGCCCAGAAAGAAGGGGTGTTAAAGTGTTTTAAGATGTGGTTGTTATGTCTCACTATCCTTTTCTGATTGATTGATAACAAGTTTGGTTTTTTTCCTCCAGGTCAAGTCTGTTTTGCCCATGAACATAATTGGTGAGTGAGCCCTCCTTGTCCTCATTTCAACCATAAGCCCTTTGTTGTGTTTCTCTCCCCATCTCACAGGGTAGGGGGGAGTGAGTGAAGGACCGCATGGTCTTAGTTGCAGCTGAAACCATGCCTATTTTTTTCTTTAAAAAAAATCCCCAAAACTTTTAATAGAGCAGAAAATTATGTTCTTGTCTCACTAAACAGACATGGTAATCTTCTCCTTAACATTTCATATTTCTATTTCTTAAAAAAAATCCAATAGGAAACACTTTTGTTTTGTTCCACTTCATGTAGAAAACAAGCTTTAGGGGTTGTTTTGTTTTGTTTTTGTTTTTGTTTTCCTCTTTTATTTATATAAAAAATAAAGTATTTAATCTGTGGATGTTTTCTTGAATTTTTTGGTTCTCCATTTGTAAGATAGAAGCCCTTTCCTCATACTTTATGTCAAACAGAATTATTTTTTTTCATGTGGTTGCTTCTGCTACACTGAAGCTTGGACATATAACAGGAATCTAGGTAATACATATGACATGACATTGGGGGCATTAAAGTGTCATTCCTCTTGTAAAACTGTGAATAAAAAACATCTTATCAGATACTTTCAATTAATTATAAGTCTTGTATGTGAAGCATTTGTGAAGGAAAATATTTAACTGTATTATCTATAAGGTTACTTGATAAGCTTGTCTGCAAAATAACATTTTTGTTTTTCTAAGAGAAAAATCATGAAGGCTTTCAAAAATATGATAATTACTCATATGTCTGCTTACATATGAGAGGTAATGAGAGTTTACTTACACAAGAGGGAATTGTTATTTACTAGTTCTGTTGTTGTTGACATTACAGGAAAAACTGTTTCACTTCACTGATATTTCAGTGAAAATTTGAAAGGTGTTGCAGTGGCGAGCAAAGAAGTTAGTCACTTATTAATTGAAAATCTTTATTTGCAAAAGCAATATATGTTAAGACATACTCAGAGGCTAGAAATAAATCTACTGCTGTGTTTTGTACCACATTCTCTTTAACTCCCTACAAATGTTCTTGTAAAACCCTGCAGTGTTATTAGAAACACTTGTGACCTCCCTTGGACAGCCAACGACAGTCAAGCAAATTTATGTGACTGTTAGTAGGGAAAAAATATGCTTAGCTAAGGAGTCCGGAAAATCTGTCTCATTTTTCCTAGACACCTTTCTCACATTTAAACGCTTTACTTTTAGACAATTAAATTTCTTTAAAACAGCTCTTATCCTTAAATCCCTAAATTCAGAAAAGAAGAATGGGAAACAGTTTTCTTATCCAAAAGAGATAGTAAGGAATGGTGAGAGACAAAATACAGAAATGTAAAACCTCTATGGCAGTTCGTATTTTTGATTTACAATGGGGGTGCCAGCTGACAAGATGTTTCTGCTTCCCCATAAGCACGGAAGCATGGCTAACGTGTTGTTGGTAACAAGTGCAAACTGTCCCCTGCCACACTCCAAGAATTTATTCCTCCCCCCCATTAATCATTTCTAAGTACATTACATTACTTCCCCTATACTTATATTTTAGGTAATGCTATTCAGAATTATTTGTTGACCCTTTTCAAAACCTGGTCATTTCAGACACACTTAGTTCACAGTACATTGTTACCCATGCTATTTTATGTTTGCAAAAATTTGAAGTATCATAGTATTATATATTGCTTGCTGAGCATTTAGGCATTTATTTTCAGAAAATCTTTAATCCTGGTAAGCAGGATCCTCTTCATAATGTATTCAGTTACCACAGAGAGGGACGACATTAGAAACTCATTAGAATAAGTGTATAAAATAAAACAATTGCAAGAAACAGTCTAGAGTGGTTCCAAGTAATTGTGTAAAAGTTAACAATGACTTTAAAAGGATGACAAGAGAAAAATGAAAGAAGTGGAAGTAACTACATACTTTAAAAATAGATTATAAAAAATAGAATATGCTCTTTCATGAAGGAAAATGTAAGCTGTAAGACTGTACAAAAAACGATTTTAACAAGCAACTTACTATAGGTCTTTAAAAATAATATTAAAAACTTCTAGCACATCAGAAACAGAAAAATTTCAAGAGAGCTGACAAGTGTGATAGATTATCATCTCAAAAATGGAACACTAAAGGAAAGATAAAACATAATAAAAAAGTTCAATGAATTATTTGTATTAGCATTCACAGCACAATAGTTCAGGGACATTCTTATTCAATATTCTGTCTTTGCAAGGGAGAATCTAAGAAAATACCACACACTGACATGTTAATAGTATACTTCTAGAGCAAATCAATAAAAAACATAGAACTAAATTACTTCAATCAAAAGTTCTAAAATAAAACAAATATGGAATTACCAAACTGTTAACTGGTATGTTAACTATCATCTAAATTGAACTTATTTTCAGGTTACAGCAAAAAAGCAAGTAAGTAAATGATTTTTAGAAAAGGCTTAAGTGTGGATGTGGGGAATAGACTAGCGGGGAAAACAAGGAAAATGGTTTTAAAGTATAATGCAAAAGGTAATTTGTATATAAATGAAGAGATAAAATATATAGGAAGAATCAACACTGATTTTTATGTCAAGAAGTTATGTTTTAATAATTTTTTTTTTTTCTTTTCAAAAAGCTTTTGACTTTGAAAGTTGCTCTCCTAAGACACTTCAGGGAATTAAACTACTGTAAGATTTATCAGATGTAAAATTTATTGTCTTCTCACAAATTAGTAACTGTATTGCAGGAAACAAAGGGAAAGAATGGACAAGTTTTTCAACAGAGAGAAGCATTAGTGAAATTAGTGCACTGAAAATTTTCCTGTTCATCATACCTGTAAAATGATGTAAAAACCAGGTTGAATAGCAAGGATAGTTCTAATATTACAACAGCAAGCGAGTTTTAGCATTAAAACATTTTCAAAGTAATCAAAACTAAAGTAAACTATGATAAAATGAACTGATGAGAAGAAATTGTCATGAATTCAAAAGACTGATATATGGACAAAAGCCTTTCTAACTGCACCTACTTTAGTGATGGACTTTAAAACTGCATTTGTACAGTTAAAGCTATATTGATTTAGTTAAAAAAAAGGAGGAATGAGATGAAACACTAGAACCCTGACTTAACTTTTCAATCTTTGTTTTGCACTTTTTAAATAAAAGAAAAAAGAAAAAAGTAAAAGCTAATTCTAAGTATTGTGAATATGGTGGTTTTAATATTATCTGCCTTTTAAGCTATTAATTTGAACTTCATTTAGCAATATAGACAAGGTCAAAATCAGTTAATATTCCTCAGAAAGTTATCTTGCAGATATCCTAGGTAGTTCTATGAAAGCATATGCTTAATTGTTGGCAGCAACAAAAAAGATGTAAGAAACAGGAGTTATTAGTTAAGAAACAGACATATAGCTATACCACTCTGTATTTTCATGTGTCATCCTTTAATTCCATGTTTCCTTCAAGGCAAATAACCTCAAAAGTAATTTAGTAAAACTGAAGATATTAAGTAGAGTCAACAAGGATATTTGGATGTATATTATAGCTTCCATATGATATGAGATTGAAGTGAATTAACATAAGAAAGAATTGAAAGAAAATTATAGAAAATATAATTATAGGTCATAAAATCATAATTGGCAGAAACAAGGTAAGTAAGGAAAAAAAAATGTTTTTTATTTCTTCTAACACAAGAGTTAGGGGACCATATAACGACATTGATGATTATGGTGGTTTGACCCACAATGGGACCATGCGGTTCTTCATTCACTGCTCCCACCCAGTGAGATGGGTTGGGAGACACAACAAGGGGGCACAAGATTGGGAATGAAGGACAGGGATGGATCACTCACCAGTTATGGTCACTGGCAAAACAGACTCAAACTTCAGAAGAAAAATCAATTTAATTTGTTGCCATTCATCTAACTAGATATAACAACCACATCTTACACCACCTTCCCCCACCCCTCTCTTCTTCCTGGGCTCAAATCATCCCAATTTTTCTACCTTCTCTTCCCCAGCAGCATAGGACGCAGAGAATTGGGGTTGCACTCAGTTCACCTCTGCCACTCTTCCCAACAAGAAAATCCAGGAATAAGATGTTCAAAAGCAAGCTTCCCATGGAGTCATGGACCTCTTCGGGCTTAGCTCCTGGCTGGTTCCGGTATGCTGACATCCACTGGCTGCAGACTCACCCCTCACTCTGTGGCTCCACCCCTGCTCTGGCAGCAAGTGACTCTCTGGGTCCCAATTCCAGTCACACTTGCTCTCAGACTCAACTTCTCTGCTCCAGTGTGGAGTCCTCCATGATCTACATGTGGATCTCTGCTCCACCTTTGAGTCTCCATGGACTGCAGGGGACTTCCTTTGTCTTCTATTCCATGTGATTGAACTCGATGTCTCAAAGTTCTTTGTCTTTTCCCTCTCCTCCTCTTTCCTCTGGCAATGAAGCTCTGTCTGTCTGTCCTTTGTTCAGGCTGATGGTCGTCTTTTGTTCAGGCCTCTCCTCTGGGTTCACCCTCACCTTCTTCTTTTCAGGACAGTCCTTCCCCTCACAAATACGGATTCACAGAGGCGTTTCTCTAGTGCTCATTGTCCCAGTCTGGGCTGGGGGGTCTCCACCTTGGAGCCAGGGGATCTTTTCCCTCTCACAAGGTGGCCTTTCCCCCACTACCAAAAAAACCCCCCCCCCCCCTGCCTCCCCCCCCCACACACACACACAAACACAACACAGCGGTTAAAAAATAAACCATAAATAGTGTTATGTCACATAACATATGACGGAATTCAATTTAAGTCATAAGGTACTTGAATACCAAAGGTATTTATCTGTGTTAATAAGAATGATTACAGAAAATCAGAATAGTGGGATCCCAGATTCTGAGTCTAAACCACAGAATATCCACAGGTATATCTGTTTTGTTCTTATACTCCTCTCCTGATCTCAGCTGCTGGCCTTGTCAGAAACATGTTACTGGATCAGATAGACTTTTAGTCTTTTTCAGTATAGCTAATCATTTTACATACTGTAAAAACCTATTATTTCTTTAATGCTAGCAAAGAAAGAAGAAAAGTTGAGTAAATTAATTCTGAAAATAATCTTTCAATAATTTTCCAACTATAATGTCATGAATTAATAAAATGAATGTGCTTGGTTTTTTTAAGATTTCACATTACAAGGCGTAGCAAGCCTTAGTATCTATAGAAAACTGCAGAAAGGTTAAAACAAAAGGCTCCTTATTTAACAGCATGTGATTTTTTTCTTTTGTATGTGATTTTCATATGTGACCTTCCAGTGTAATTCCCAGTTCTCAGTTCACTTGCATTTAGCGCAGACCATCTCCCCTACATTTTGAGTTGACTGTACTTAAAGGTGCTGCTTCTGAAATCTCAGTAATAGATCTGTGTACAAGTCAAAGCCCAAACCCTTCTCAAATGTAATAGACTTAAATAGGGGAGGGAGCTGATGGGAGGAAACTGTTAAGCCACCCCATCATTAAAAAAAAAAAAAAAAAAAAAAAAAAAGCTAATAGTATGTGTCTAGATTAGATCTGCTGTTTCTTTCACTGATGCCTTAACAATATTGTGCATTACTTTTTGCCCTCTCTGTCTCATCTCAAATCTCTTGCTCTGTCCTGCTAACCAACCATTCTGTTGCTTTCCTTGAAATTATTCTCCTTAAAGAGGTTGGGAAGAGATGTGAACAAAATAGAGAGATGTAGTGATAGCCTGAAAAGCAGTTCCTGTTCATCATACTATAGTCCAACAATTTCTACCCAGTGGAATATGATTGCACAGTCCATGCAGTAAGACAATGAACCTCGCTTAATCCCAGGGGCAGGAGCACTGTGTAAGGCAGGGTAACTGAGACTTTTTACATGGTCTGTTTTCTGACTGATTCAGGAAATTTAGAACAGGAATGCTCGGTATCTTCAATAGCATAAATTACTTTTCACTTGGCTCCACCTAAGCCCACAGATAAAAGTAACATCACTGCTTTCTGCTAAGGGCCTTATCAGTTTCCTTGTGATGAGCTGTAGCAATTCAGACTTGCATTTTGAATAGTATTTTTTGAGTGAGCTGCACTAATTCTTCTTAAAAGATTAATCACTAACTACAAAGCATGATTGGTTTTATACTGTGCTTAGAGAACTGTAAAATAGAAAAAAAAAATAAAAGAAACAATACAAATTAATTAAAGATCAAGAAAAGAGGGCAAGTAAAAGTAAAAATTAAAGAAATATTTAAGAATATTATCTTAGATTAAAACAAACAAGAAACAAAGAAATAAACAAGCCCCATTAAACCCCCCCAAACAGTTAAACAACAAACTACTAAAAATAAAATAAAATAAAATAAAA
>NW_010321537.1:0-42692 GCF_000700745.2 Antrostomus carolinensis
GTCATTCCCGGCGTCCCCGGCCCCGTGTCTCGGCCTGCGCGGAGCCGGCTCCTGCGGGCCCTCCCCGGGCCGTCCAGCCGGTCTCACCGGAAAGGTCCGTGGAGGCTTTGGGAATAATCCTCTCTCTCTGTAGGATGGCGTAGTCCTGGGAGCAGATACGAGAGCAACTGAGGGGATGATTGTTGCGGACAAGAACTGTTCGAAAATCCACTTCATTTCCCCCAATATCTAGTAAGTATTGGAAGTGCTTGTTGTGCCGTTGGTGACGGCTTTGGGGTTTTTAGGCATGCCCTTTGCCAACAGCAGATGTTAAGGTGTGCTTTGAAATGATAATTTATTAGCAAGGCTTGAGGATTTTTGGTAGTTCGTTGGTACTTAGGCTGTCTTGTTTCGTGCTCTGAAAACGTTGACTGTATGAGAACTTAATTTTCTCAATTTTACAATGAGGAGATTTCTACTTGTTGGATAAAGCACAGAGTTATTTGTTTTCCTTTTTCTAACTTGCTCATAATATTTTTCAAGTTGTTGCGGTGCTGGAACAGCTGCAGATACTGATATGACAACTCAGCTGATTTCATCCAACCTGGAGCTCCATTCACTATCTACTGGACGGCTTCCAAGAGTTGTCACAGCTAATCGGATGCTCAAGCAAATGCTTTTCAGGTAACCAAGTGGGTTTCTTGTTTATTGATCGTGCTGTTAAAACCACTAGACGATACTTAAGCTTCTGTGAAGGAGTGTCCTTCCTCAGCCTACTTAACCTTCATAACAAGACTTGAGGAAAGATTTAATAATTGCTCTTTACTTCAGGGCTTTTGAATTGGGGTGGAAGGGAAATGAAGTCTGTGGTGTTTTAGGGGATCGATACTATAGTTGTGCTGTGTTTACGTGGCAACACCAAAAAGACATTAGTTTAATAAACTGTTGATCACGGCCATGAAAACTCTTGTGTATCTTTGTGGTGAGACCAGTAATAATCTTGTAATGTATAAGCTTGTAAAATTGAGAATTTCATGGGATCTGTGATAGAATCGCTACCTCAAAATGTATTTTATTTTCAAAAGAATGAAATGTTTAACCACTTGAAGCCCACAGCTGTTAGTGTAGAAATCTGCTGGTTGTATAGTGAGATAAATGAGTGAAATGGTTGGAAGTTGTACTGCAGTTGTCCTGAGATTTCCTTTGATCGCTTGACTGATCGCAGTCAGCGGCAGTTGAACTTCCTCGCTAGCAGCGTGATGTGGAACGTGCCTCAGATTGAGGGCAAGCTCTGCAAACCTGTAAGTGTTCCAGTACTGTGTAGTACTGTCTCTTACAGAAGTAAAAACGCTGTAGAAAGAGAAGGAAAGAATGAAATTGGTGTGTTCTTTAAAGATAATGTTCAAGCTATTGGAAAGTCTCCGGGAAGGTGGAATAAAGCATTGAAAAGAAAATGGTCTGTGCGACCAAGTGACCGAGATAAATGATAATAATTCAGCTCAGTTGCTTCATGCTGCATTGCTAGGCAGGTTGCCTTTTTTAAGTGTGTGACAAAACAATAAATTTAAGAAGTGGAAGCAGCCAAGAACATCTCATGTGGAAAATGAAGGAGTATGTTTTCTTTGAAATCTCTAAATAAAAGCTTAACTGCAGATGCAGGAATTTAATTTAAGGCTTGAAAGCTACTCTGCATTCTCTCCCTGTTGGCACAGGTTTATTATCCAACCTGCTTGCTTGTCCAGTGATTGCTTGTTCTGCTTGACACTGAAATATACCGTGTTTTAGTAAATTTCTTAGTTGCAACTATTGCTCACAGCTGGTAGAAAGAGTCTTTCTATTATGGAGATGTACTTGGTGTAATCATGGAAAAGTTGTCAAATGTGTATGTTTTAAAAAGAGCCACAGCTTTATTGTGGACCTTCAGATTCACATGCAGACATTGCTCCTAGGTACCAAGGCTACATTGGTGCTGCCCTGGTATTAGGGGGAGTAGATGTCACAGGACCTCACCTTTACAGCATACATCCCCATGGATCAACTGACAAACTGCCCTACGTGACTATGGGTGAGTGACACTCCCTCAGTATTGTAACACAACTGCCTGGTTAGAAGGCTGAGCATTTCAAATTATTATTTAAAGTGTGTTTACTGAAATTGCATTATTTTTGGTGTCACCTCGGACTTCAAAGTTCAAGTTGTACCCGTATTTGTAAGGCAGAGGTACTGTTCTGTTTCTTTTCTCACACTTTAAAAACACGGGCTATTATACTATTTAAATCTAAGCTGCCAAAAAAACCCTGGTGTTAGGAAGGTTGCTGTGTGTGTTCCCTGGTGTACCTTAAAGCAAGAGAATTATGGGATTCCCAAAAACTTGCTTAAAGTTGTTTCTTTAGATGTCTTGTTCTGTTTCTTAATTATTGAGGGATACTTGGAAAGCCCCTGTGGTAAGAACCCTGAAGTAATGAGCTATAATAAACTTTGCAGCTTGCAGGTGAGCCTTAGTGAGCACTGTCATCCTTGTGGTTTATTGAGAAGGGAAATAACACAGGCATTGTTCAAGGGAAGGACACACACATCTTGAAATATTCAAGAGCTTGGCCCAGTTTTTGGCAAAGGGAGTATTTTCAGTAGCAGTGTCAGCTTGTTCTCCCAGTTCTGAATTCTTTTGTGATTTATAGGCAGCAATCTGGGAATAAAGGGTAAAAAATGGGAAGAGATATCACTGGACACTGGTAGGAGATTAAACTGTTGCCTTCTGAGCTAATAAGGCTTGTAAAGGTTAATGCTCTCCTGAGAATATCATATACCTGGAAAGAGTGAAATTTCAAAGATAACCAGAGTTGCAGTTATTTTTGCTCTCTGATCACTCAAGAAGACACTGTATTATTTCAGATTTGCATTTCATTTTGAAGACTTGGATGTTTTAAAATGAAAGCTTGATTTTTTTGGTAAGGCTATGGGAAGTGTAATGTAGAGTCCAAATAAATATATTGGAAAAGAAAATTTACCTGACCATGAAGTGTGTCAGATTCAGCCTGTGTCTGATGCAGCTTTTATGCTGACTGTGATGGGAAAATATAATTTTAGTTAACCATTTTCTGTTCATGTTTGGCATCTCTAGGTAAAACACCTCCTAATAACCATATTGTTGGAAATGTTAAAGGTTTTTCTTTTTCTCCTGGATCTTTGCCCTGCTGAAACAGTGCAGCTGTGCAACAAGCACCGTGATTAAGCGGCAGGAATCCTGCAGAGGAGTTGTTGGACCCGTAGATGGTGCCATTACCTTAGGAAATGGCAACTGACTGACTTGGCAAAGAGAGTCTGTGTAACAGTCCCGTGATGTCATTGTTTAGCCTTTGATATATAAAAAAGTGGCTGATTCTTGTAATTGCTTTACACCCAATATTGCAGGAAACTGTAAAGCTATAACTGACTGTGCTGATGGCTGGTAGCAGTCGATTGCCTGATTAAAGTCCCGTGTTTTCCTTATGTCTGTGGTTACTTTCATGCCTATGTTTTAAAAGCTTTAAAATGTGGCATTTCTGAAAATCCTGGCCACTCGTCTTTCCCTCCACAAAAATAACATCGTAGCAGAATAAATTCAAACAAGTAGGAAGTTGAATTTCAACAGATTTAAGTTTATTGTAGCTGAAACTGTGACTTGCTGTCATCTGTACCAGGTCTGTGTCTGGTGATGAGGTGTTACTTTTGCCTGTGCTGTCAAACAAAGCCCTTCTCAGCATAAATGTCCTCTGCCTTCTACACCTGGTACCCTGACACTTTCTGCAGTGGCTAGGATAAATCTGAGTACAGAGATTAGCTTATGCATATAAATGAAAGGTAGAACTGAGACAGTAGAAAAAGTATCAAAGCTCAAATCAGGGATAGTAGCTGGAATTGTATTTTGATCTTATTTAGACTAATCTATTGTTTGTTATTTTTTTTCCAAATGTTCTAAGGGCAGTTTATTAAATCAGAGTAGGTATTTTGGATCAGTTAATTTCTGGAAATTCAGTATGATAAGGAAAGGCAGTGGAGATGTTGGGTTCTTGTTTATTGTGTGTGTTGGAGTGTGTTTCTGGATGGACAGAGTAGTGTCCTCCTTTGCAAGGAAGATTTAAAAGATACTCGGTGCTTACTCAGGAGTGAAAACATCAAATTAAACTGTTTATGCTGACAAAGGACAAAATTTGATTTCAGCAAACGATGCAAGATTGTCTGATTGCTTGGCTTGTCTAGGAAAGCTTCTGGCCAAGACTTATAATGAAATGCATGCATAAAATTAAAGCACTTGAAGTGAGTAGTTCAGCTTTCAGAAGCAGTAAGTATGTTCCAGTAGTCTCTAGTGGCTGAAGCTGCTCCCTTGGTACCAGTGTTGCTTCATATTCATAAATCAGCTCCTCGTGCATTGGCAACGTTGTCCTGCAGAGCAAGCACTGCCGCTGCTGAGCCTCAGCCCCTCAGCCAGGAACCAGGGTGAAAAATGACCCCAATCGATGGGGCTGTGGAGATCACCGAATTTTTACCTAGAATGAGCAGCAAATTGAATAACAATGAGTGTGTGTGAATAAATGCCCTGTCAGGGAGCCCTGACACTGATGGATTAGGAGATGCTAAATGTTGCTCTCTCAAGGCTCCGTGCATCCTCCAGCGTGGCAGGCTGAGGTAGCAAACAGGTCCTTGGGTGATGGAAATGGACTGTGCTTAGCAAGGAGTTGTCTTCAGTGAATGTTCTACTGGAAAGATCCAGTTCATCTGTTTTAGAAAAGCTATTGCAGTTGCAAAACACTGGAAATTATTGCTGGCTGGATTTTTTTGATATGTATCAGTAATTATCATTCACTTTAAATCAGTACTCAAGTGGTACAACTGCTCAAGAAAGACCAGATGGGATTTTTAAAGTCAGTTTGTTACAGTTGAGTCCAGAAATTATTTTTAATAACTTAGTTGTGAAAAACTCATGAAATGACCCATGTTTCTTGAAGGAGAAGAAGAAAAAAAATCTCTTGTGGTCTCGTAACTTCCCTGGTTCGTGCTAATTAATCAGACCAAAAAGCACTTGCCTCAGAATAGAGCATTGCATCTCAGATTCTGTAGTTCTTTGTAATTTGGTTGGCAAGCAATATTTTTATATATTTAGATGCTAGATTAATACTTTCTGGGTGTTTGTTTCTAAAGTGTAGCTTATTGAAGATGTAGGTAAAGTAAATTATTTGGAATTGATATGGATTTTTATTTTTATTGTGCTTCCAAGGTTGTTGAAGTGTAACCACTCATAGCAGTTAGTGGTTCTTAAAAATCTATCTGAAAGGTTTTTTCCTGAATGTTATATAGTACAAATGCATGATGACTTTACCAATTATACTTTCATTTAATTATCCCTATTGCTCATACGTAGAGGAGTTGTAAACTTCCCACATTTAAAACAAAAAAAATTCCAGCAAAGAAAATTTCCTATTTCTGCATGGGTTGTGTGTTGTTAAGATTCCAAACTGAAGTTGGATATTGAAGATGAGTATCTGGTGTGGTGCTACTTTGAATCTGAGCTCAGTTAAAAGCACAATTTAATGTCACGTTATCTCACAGCTTTCCTGAAGGTTTTAATAGCTTTGGGGTTGAACTGCTGCATCTTGGCAGCGTTGAACCCGAACTGGCAGCGGTTTAAATCAGTCACTGCGTGTACGAGGTGGGAACATCTCTCCCTAATTAATGGCTAGTGTTTTGCAGTGTTTGGGTTTTATCTTTCTCCAGACGTTATTTTTGGGAATTGTTCAGTTTGTTTCCACATAAAGGCGAAGCATGCTTGTTAAAAATGAATTATTGGTGGGCACTGAATGCGTGGACAAGAGAACAGCTGTTTCCCCACAGACAAACCAGTTCTCCCCAGACCCTTAATATCCAAGTTTTCTGTGTTTTATAGGCACTGCAATAAGCAAACCACACTGCCAAGGTTTTCCTCAGGTTCCCAGATTTTACTGCCAGCTCTCCTGTTACAATGCTCAGCTTTCACAACTGCTTGGAACGTTGTTTGGACTGTGTGTGGAATTTGCCAGTAGAGGGGAGCTGGTGTAACTGGATAGTGAAGTTCACAACTGTGCTCGTGGGCGACTGTTGGGGTTTCTGCGGGGATGCTCAAGCCATGGGGTTTGGTTTTGGTCCCCCAGCAGCACAAGCAGGGATTGAGGGGATTTTCTTAGGTGCTACAGGTGAATGTATGCACATCACTTAGTATCTTTCCAAACAGCTCATGTTGTTGTTGTCAAACAGTAGATGTTTTGTTTTGGTGGAGAAAGTCAGAAATCTACATCTATGTGTGTTTCTAAAACCAGCATTTACAGCTGGTGGTAGTGAAAGTAAAGACTTTTCATTGTGATACTTAAGATTACAAAAGTCTGTTCTTCCAGAGAAGCTTAACAGTGCTGTGAGGCTTTTGCTAAGGCACAGTTTTAAATGCAAGCTTATAAAGCTTCTGTTTAGGATTTATAAGCAGTAGAGGAAAAAAAACCCAACCAAACAAATGAGTTTATTCAGCTTTTCCAGCTCTATTTCCTGTTCTGGTAGAACCTCCTTGGGATCTTGGTTTTCAGACATGTAGGTTTAATTAAATTAAGACTTTCAACAGCTCTTTGAAAACTTACATTATGGGACTGTCTACATTTATTTATTTAAAGCTGATAGTAGATTTGACATTTATTTACATCTTGGTAACATAGTGAGATAAATAATTAAAAGTATAATTCTTTGCATATAAAGGATTTAATGTAATGTAACAAAGTTCTCCCCCACCTTTTTCCTTTTTCTTCTTCTTTATAAGTTAATGGGTTCTTGCCCATAGGTCCTTTTGGGAACTTCTTTTAAAAAGGAGCTGAAGGAATTAATCTGGTCTGAGCCATGTATGAAATTATTGCAGTATTCATGTTTTTAATAATTTTTATTTTTCAGTAGAAGCTTTAAGAAAGTGAGACCATTTTTCTTAGCTCAGTAGCTAATGTGGTAATTTCTGTCAGATTCTACCTTTTATACTTTAATCCTTAATGTATTTTACTCTTTATACTCTATTTTTTTTTTTCCCCAAATAACCCTTATCCCAGAGTAAGATTGTTTTCTAGTTTTGAGGCTCCCCGTTCTGCTTATGGTGGGCCTTCATTTGAGTGTAGTAAGAACGTGGTCTGAGTTTGAGACTGTTTCTCTTTATCTTTTTATTCCACCCCCTCATTAGAAATGTTCCTCTGTCATTCCACAAGATGAATTACTCTATGGTTCGTGTCCTGTATTTGTTTTGGAACACACCTCACTGTGACCTTGTTTGAAGGATCAGTGAAATTCCTTTTATTTGTGATTTGTTCTGTGATATCAGCTGTTTGTAGCAGTAGTTCACTTCTGCTGGTAGTTGCTTAAAAATCTTCTTTATTCCCAGTTTCAGCATTTAAAACACGGAGTCATGTATTGCTCCAAGGTGTAAATGAATAGTCATTGCCTGTAATACAAGTACACGCTTAGTGTCCTACTGCTTTTAGGTGTGATGTATTTGGTACTGTAAAGGTAATGATCCTCAACCACAGCAATATCCTGTAACAGGAATATCTGTCATATTCATTGGGATTACCATGCTCATTGATTTGTGTCTGTAAATCTGCTGCTTCTACCCTTTAAATTTGATCTATAATTGGATCTCCTTAAATGGTTCAGATAAGGTAGTCTGTATTTTCTCAACAGTGTCACTGTCAGCTTCTCCTTTTTCATTATACATTCAGCAGACTTGATAAAATCAGCAGGACACCTCATTTGAAACTGTTTAATCGCTGCCTTTTTCTTTCACTGAACCATTGAGGTGGTCAAGCGATGTACACAAATCATTTTAAATAGAAAATATGGCTTTCTCTGTGACCCAGCTAAACAGATAGCAGGATGCAAAACAAGTTAAAAAGTAATAAATGCCAAAAAAATCTTCTAATTGGAGTAAAAAATTGCAGGTAACTTTTATTCACTCTCCAAAAGTAGCGCTCTCTGAAATACGGTTAAGGCCACAGACAGACAGGATTATCTTCCTGAAGACTCGCTCTCTCTGAACAAAGCCAGTTTCCAGTTTCAGAGGGTGTCATACTGGTGTTTGTGTTAATTTCCTGAGAGCAGGTTCATGACACACCACTTTGGCTAGAGACAGCTTCTACTCCGTGGCTGCCTTTGCACCGCGGCCTTGAAGAGCAGCGACGTTAAACTCACGGTTGCCTGTCTGTCATTTTGTCTGTTCAGGTGTTGCTGTTCATTGTGAAAATCCTGGTAAATGCATCATAAACTGTAAAAGCAGATACAGGAAATAACCTGAGAGCAGCAGCCAGCTACCCCGTTACCACTGCACTCTCCCCCTGCGCAAAGGGGGCTGTGCCAGGGCAGCTCGTTAAAGCAATCTCTTCACTCAGGGTGTCTGGGTGTTAAGTGACATACCCTCTAACGTGACCAGGCACAAAAGTGGGGCAGGAGAAATGGAGGAGTAGGAATTACAAACTGTGGCATTCGTTTTCTGCCCTCATTTTCATATCTTTAGTGTTCAAACCAGTAAAGAGAAGGTGGCTGTGGGAGCGCGGACTGTGGCGAGTCTGTGTACACTAGCTATAAATTTATGATTAAATTTGCTGGACTTAGAGGCTGGACACTTTAGGCTCTATAGTAAACTTCTGTCTGGTTTGTGCTGATATTTGTTATCTTTTTCTTAAAAAAAAACCCGAAACCAAACTGTACCTAAATACGCTGTCTAATTAAGTGTCCTAATTTTGCTCCCGTAGGTTCTGGATCATTAGCAGCCATGGCAGTATTTGAAGATAAATACAAACAGGACATGGAGGTAAGAATTATTATTATTTTTTTTAAACCTCAGTATTTCTCCCCTCAATAATCCTCATGGTAATAAGAATTTTAGAGGTTTGAAGCTTTAAAAAAGTTAAATCTCCTCTAGTTTCCCTGCATTTAATAGGTGTTAATGTCAGCTTACTGCGAAGCTGTAAAAAGTGATGGGTAAAATAAATTTAAAGAAATAGAGCTTCTTGCAAATTTATATATGTAAAAACTTGTGTCATTTGACAGTAGGTGAAAGCTTTAAAAACATACAACTGATGACTTCAGGAATTTAACAGCCCTTGCCTAGTCAATATTGCTGTTCTTCCTCAGCAGTCAGTCCTTCTCTCGATCTTGGAAACAGAGATCATGCACGATTGTAAAACCAACAAAAAAATATTCCAGTAATATAGGAAACAATTGGTTTTCTGGTTGATTGGGTGTGTTCAGAACTTTTATTTTTTTAATATCTACTTAAAAGCTGAGTATCAGCAGATTTATAAGGCTGTGGGTTGTTTGTGTTTTGCTGATGATATTGATAAAAATTGCAAAATATTTGTTCATTGCAGAGAATCATTCAGGAGAGCTGAAAGGTAGAGGGTCGTGATTAAGATCAGAATAAGCTATTTGGTTATGAATGTATGCAGTACATTTATTTTTTATTATCTATAGTATTTCCTTACACTTAGTTACATCACGTTCAGTGCCTGCTAAACTAAACTGTGAAAAATCCAGTTACCTGCAGACAGACTGTTCATGACAATAAACCCAAAACAATTGAAGGGCTTTCTGTAACTGGATTTTGTAAAATGCCTCAGTAATGTCAGACCCTCTTTTAAACCACATTAATCCCTTCAGACTTTGTGTCTCCTTCTCATTCCAATTGATTAATAATTTCACAGCAAAGAAAAAACTGAGAACTGAACACAAAATGGAAAATTGAGCCCGTTAAAAAGACTTATGACACTGACATTTGGAATTGTTTCAGCCTAAAATGCAGATACAACAAATCTTACAGCTCTTCAGTATCACTCAATAATGTGGGAAAGGAAAAAGTTGATTTACTTCAGAAAAGGTCTTCAGATGTTCCTCCTCTTTGTCATGTAACTGCTGTGGGTCATTTCCTCATTTCACATGCACTGTATTTTCAGGTGATGGTCCCATAAGTCCACTGAGTTCTTCTCTAAAGTCAGTCGCTGATGTGTCATACCTCGTTAATCTGAATAAATGTGACACATGATGTCAGTCACTTTAAAAAAAAAAACCCAAACAAACCCAAACAAAAACCCCAAAACTTGTTTTGATAAGTTTTCCAGTAGTTAAATTGCTGAAGAGTTGGTGATAAACAGTTTTCCAATTCGTGGGACTGGCTCCTTTTCTGTCAGTGTGTATGAAATAGCTGTAGGTGTGCAAAATTGCACTAAGATAAGGATTCCTGTGTTGCTGCAGAGTTCTGGGCAGCACCTGAAGATCCTGGACTTCTGGCCTCTGGTGTATTTATAAATGCTATGAGAAACAGTGGAATATGTTTAATAGGCACTCAAGTTCCTTCTCTGACTGGCATTACACTAGATGACTGATAGAAGGAACCAGTAGATAGAGGTGGACTCTCTCTATTTTATTTTCCTCTCCCCTCACGCTGCTGTAAGAGTGACAGGGTCTCCTTTTGCAGCCTCTGGTGTGACTGTGCACTTGGCACATGTGCTGCTCACACTGAAAACACGGACTAGAAATCCTTGGCATTGCCAGCTCCGGGGTGATAGTCTGCTTCCAGAGAGACAAATGTCAGCTTATTCTCAGCTAGTTCTCAAGCTTGTATTTTAAGTCCTTCTTTGTGTAAGAGCAACAAAAAAAAGGCACGAAAAGTTGGTAAATCTCCAACTTTTCCTATTTAGAAAGGTCATCCTAATTAAATTGTCTCCATACACACCCATAAATGGCAGCAGATATTCACTCTTCTAACAAGCACGTAGAAATGCAGCTTACCAGCTTGTTGAAATGGAGTTAGATCTTTGAGACCTGGCTGCACCATAACCCTGCCTTTGTTTTTACTAGATATTCTGTTATCTAATAACAATTTAATAATTGTATTAAGGAAACCAGCCAAGTTTCAGGTGATAAGGCTCAGCTGTACCCTTAAACACTTTATCATATTCTGTTATGACTGCCAGCTTAAAATATTTACCTTTTAAGTCTGATGTGGGGTTTTTTTCCAGTAAAGTAATGAAATATCAAATGATATTTCTACTGAAATGAAAACAAATGAAATCTGAAGTACGGTACGTATATTTTACATAAAATCTGCTATGAAATGGCAGTGGTGATAAAATTCCTGGAGATTAATTTAATAAAATGGGGAGAGGATTAATATTTATCTATCGAGATCAACGCTGCTTTCTTTTGCACTAATTGTCAGAATATCTTGCTAGGGCTACTGGAGGGTAGTGGTGTGCTTCAAGACCATCACATCACAGAAAAATGATTCAAAGGCAAACTGTCCTGCACCCTCTGGTATCGACTTGCAAATTAGCATCTGGAATGTAATTAAACAAGCTTAATGAAAGTAGCAGCTGAATACTACTGGAAAAGACAATCAGCTTTTTTGCCTCTGATATATATTCTGTACTATTGAAGCTGATCACCAAACGCATCGTGTGAGCACAGTTAAAAAAAAATTAGCATTTATTTGAAGAATAGGAACTGTTTTTCATTCTGTTATGCTTTTGGCATGCACTGGTGTCCCATGAGAGCCGTGCCACAGCAGATAGTGCACAATATTTATAAATCCATGACAGGCAATAATAGCAACTTGAAAAATTCTTTTGCTAGAATTTCAAGTTGAGAGCTGCCAAAAGCTGAGAGGATCAAATCTGCAGTGGCAGCTGCTGTGCCCTACAGTTAGAATCGTAGACTTTGAAGATGCTCAACTTAAAAAAAAAATAATAAAAATAAAAAAATAAAAATAAAAAAATAAAAAAGAAGACTGCAGGCTTAGCCAATTTTTGCAGGTTTCTAGAGCCCTGGCTCTCTGCCTTTTGAAGATGAGTTGCTGAAGCTTCTACCACTGCCTGAGGCATGCTAACACCAGCAGGATGTGTTTTTTTTCCATAGACTTAGTGTGTCTTCAGATTTAAGTAGCACATGCTTTATCAATGCCAACTGTGATGGTCCTTTCCCTGGTTGCATTGCCGGGAGATGATCTTTACCCAACATCCTTCAGAGAAACTGCTCAGATAGATGGTGACGTACACGAGTGCCACTTCTGCCGTCTGATTTATGGAGGCATGTTTCATTATGAAGCAAGTGCTGGCCTCTAGAGGAACCATTATAGATTGCTGAAGATGTGAACACTTTCAGCCCTGAAGGCCTGTAGATGCTTCAAAAATGTAATGCCAAGCACCTAACTACCGTGGAACAATATTAATCTGTCATGTGGGCAGCTGTAGATCTACTTTAAAAAGCATAAGTGTAAGAACAGCACATCTAATGGAGTGTTTTGAGCTTAGATCTTTCATTGCAGCCAATTTTTCTTTCAATAGAGTAGCCACATGGTTTTTAAACCTTGCAGTCAGGTTTTGCAAATGCCTTCTAGTGTTAAACAATAGTGAAGAGATACTCTGAGTGGACATGGAAACCTCATGATCTGGGGAAAAAAAAGTCTGCAGTATTAAATGCTGAAATTTGGGGTTTTATCCGTACTGTGGTTGTTGAATTCTGAGGGAGATTGGGGGAGTATTTTATATTTTATTCTGGTATTTGACTTCTCTGGTTTGAAAAGTAGAAGCTTTTTGTCTGTAGAAGAATTACTTGCTGTAATTGTGAGGCTGTGTTGTAGCCTTCTGACAAGAGCTTCATGTTTAAGCAAGGAAACAGGCTGCTTGTAACTCAGCTTCTTTTCTGTATCTTATCAAAACAGCCAGGTTTTATAAAAAGAGGATCCGACAGGAAAAGAATCAGTAGAAGCCACAGAAAGCAGAACTATTGCAGGGAGAGGGAAGTAAATCTTTGTGTTATGAGTTCAGGGGCATGGAATAGGTGGAAAAAAATGAAAGGAGGTAGCCTGGCAGATATTTAATAACTGTTTCTAAAATAGATCACCCCAAAAATGTGAGATTATATTTACAGTCATTTATTATATGACTTTTGTTAGTGTGACAGGGAATGAAGTGGTTAGTGAATGAAAACAAAAAGACTTTAGAGGGGTGAGAATGGATTAAAAATAAGAGGAGGCTGTTACAGTGCTGCTATTCCACTTGGAACGTGGGCACTCCTGCAGCACCTCTGCTGTCTGAAAAACGGCATCCTGCTGTCCTGCCAGAGGTTTGTGCTCCATCACCTGTTGGCCAGGTTTGCTTTTGTGATCATTCTGCAGAGGTGAGTTTGGGAACTTGGTTGGTTTCGACAAACACGGGTTAGGGAACAATCTCGGGAGCAATTCAGCAGGCAGATCTGGGTGGAAGGAGAAATGACGGGCAGGCGGGAGGAGTTGGAGGCAGTAACCTTTTTCAGTTGCTAGTTGGCAGCTGTCAGGGTAGGTGTGTTCACAAAGAAATTACAGGAAGGAAGAGGACTGGAAGTTGCAAAATGTGTAGACTCGGCCTCTTCTGGTCCACAGTGGCTTTGCCACTGATTTTTTGAGGTCTTTTTGAGCAGCCCCATATCCCCAGAGCGAGGAAGCTGAGGCATAAAGAATGTCTCCCTCTGGACGCTCGATCTGCGTGGAAGGTCTTGCTGTATCAAAGTGGAAAGCAGTCTAAATTCAGCTTTCACTGAGTATCATTTATTTTGGTAAAAAATCAGGCACAGTACAAAATATTACAAAGAGATGTCACTTTCTTCCATTTTCAAACAGCTGACATCCAGATCATTCAGATGTTTCTGTGCTCGTATTTCCTACTGTCCCCCAATGTGGTGGTATTATTTTTATTTATTAACTACTGACAATAATACTGAGCTATTTTTGGAAGCTGTCAAAACTCTCTAATCTTCCACAATAGTTGTCTCATCAGTCTTATTTAGCCTGCATCTGTGCGATTCGAGGCTCAGGAGCAATGACAAGCTGCATATGAATCCTGTATTCATTAGTGGTGGTGATCAAAATGCCCGTGTCCCTGCCACAGGGCTCAGGTGTGGGAGGCTGTGGGCTAATCCCACCAGCTGACATTCGGAGCTCTAATGACTCCATGGGAAGGTGACCACTTGCTGGGAGGTTTGTCTGCTGAACTCAGGCAGCAGACAATAGAGATCAAGCCAGACTATCAGAGTTAAGCTGGAGAGCCTGCCTGAGATACTTGAACCCCCGTTGGTGTCAAACACGGAGATTAAGTAAATGGGGGGAAGGAAAAAAATAAAAAATCTGATTCTGTGAACAAAAATAGGTCCTTAGTATTCCTGTGCTCTGTGTACCTGTTTATTTCATTACCCAGGGACAATAAACGAGGCTCTTGGTGACATGTCTTCACTGCCTTTGCTGGCAGAGCTCGTGGCAATACAGATTTCCTGCTCTCCTTACATACCTGTGTTATTGTCTCCTTCTTCCATGGGTAAATACCAGGTGTTAGTGCAGACATTCATCCAGAAAATAAAGGCTTATCGTGCTATTTGTTATCTTTCGATTAGATTAAAATTATTCTGTGGTAACCTGGTTTGTTTGACACATTGGACAGGACTGTTCTTCTCTGTGGAAGGTGCCTGGGATTGATTTCCTCTGCAGAACTGTTGTTGAACAGGACGTGAGGCTGATGTAGAAGTGCTAGATGTGCTCTGGAGTGGCTGGGACGACTGGAGAAGCGTTTGGGGCTGGGCTCTTTGAACCTATCAAAGTACAATTTCTGTGCAGAATTCGGGTGGGAAACCGCCAGCAGTATCAGTCTGAATTACCAGTGATACCCAGTAGCACCTTCATCTGCTGTTCTGTTTACAGACTGTATGGAGGGAAATAAATCTTACCTTAGGTTTAAAATGGGCCTTGCTGTGTGACAAAGAGCAACAATTCCTTCACCTTTATGGAGGTAACACTTAAACTTTGTACGTGATAATGCAGACGAGCCAGTCGGAGGCAGGGCTTCGTGTGAAGGGATCATTTCACTGCCCAGGGTAGACGTAGGACAGGTAATTATTTTTGATGCATTTCTCAGGAGCAGGTGTTGCAGTTCAAATGGTTTCAGTTTGTACATCTCCCATCAATGCAAAACATAGTGGAAAATATTTAGCATGGCATGAAGCCCAAGTGCTGCTGTGGAGGCAGAGTGTGATCCTGTGTGAGCAGGGGAGAGCAAAGGGGAAGGGGAAGCTCCCTCCCAGCCAATACACTTTACGGAGCATTTTGGTGTATTAGGAAGGAAAAAATACCAGAGTGCCCAAGGCTGCTTTTTCCAAATAAAATATTGACCTTCATTCCCTTCCATCCTTTTGTCAGAGGTAAATAATGGTCATCTGAACAGAAATGTACTTTATTTGAAGCCAGACATGTTATTGCTGGATATTAATTTCTTGATATGCAATAATAATATTTAGTGATTTTAATTGTCACCTTCTGCATGTTTTCCATTTCTGGACCCTTCCTGGTGGCCACAGTTCAGTGTGTCAGTGTACAGAAAATTGAGGATATTGGGCTGTCAGAGTAGAACTCGCAGCCTGGAAGAACTTACAGCTCTGTCACTGTCGAGTGAGTTCTTTTTACTTGGAGAATCAGTTCCCTAAAAACCTGTGAAGTTCACCCAGACATAAGTAGTGATGGATTAAATGAATTTTTGTATTTGTTCTTAGTTCAGAGTATGGGAATAGTCTGAGAAGAAATCCCGTAGTTGTGAGAGGAGCTTGTCATTTAATTCTGTGCCACTGCAAATATGTATCGTGCTAATCTTCACGTAGGGAATGGCACAGAGGAACTAACGTTATGGAACAGTAGTTCCCAATCACACCAGTTTCCTGCCTTGGCAGGTAATTTGGCATAAAATGTTAATGTAAATCCAGGTTAGTGGGGAAGACATTATTTTACTAAAAAAGATAAACTGCTGATTAATTCAGTATAGAACTCAATTACAAATTGAAAGTGTCTCTGCGGGATGCCAGTACCCTAAAGACAGCAGATGTTGAATTGATACTCCAGCATATTTCACACTGGTATGAAATATTAACATGGTTTATTATACTTGTGTGGTGTGTGATATCAGGAAGGGGGAGGTGGTGATGAGTCTGGGCTCGCAGGCACCTACCATCGGAACATGGAAAAACTTTTTTTTATTTTAAAAATAGAAGTCTGGCTTTGAAAGCTTGCAGAGAAGGTAGAATTTAGACAAGAGTATTTGAAGTCACCATTGCAAACAGGGGCGTGTACACAGTGTTTGAAGGGGATGTATTCTGGAGAGAAAATTCTGGTCGTATTTAATAGTTTTTGAGTCCTCAGCACTGTTTGTTGTGCAAATATTGAGTCATTCACCTTCCTGCAAGTGAATGAAAGTAATTTGGAGCGTTTCACTTTCTTGTTAAATAAGGCTGTGGAAACAGAACTAGAAAATGACATGATACGTGTTACCTTGAGTGAAAATCACTTAGGTTAACACACAAAGTAATGGAGTTGTTATTTCACTTTTTCCCAATCACATTTGCTTTAGAAACTTCTAAATTGCTCTTTATCTCGGTCTTTAACAGCTGTTCAGTAAAACTAAATAAACCTGTATATGATATTGAAGATGTATTTTTGAGATTTAAGGTTTTCATTAGAATGTCCACAATTCCAAACAGTGTGTGGTTGAAATTCAGCAGCATGGAGGTGATCTCATCTTTCTACCTATTACAGGGCAGTTTTTAGTCCTACGTATCTTTAGATATTTTAACTTTTCCGTTGTGTGCTGGGAATATTCTGATAATTTCTACCCACTCTTTGTGCACAAACTGTTGGTTGTTCCCAGGATCCATCTTTGTGTTTCACTGCTCCCTGTCTCCCAGATGCTGCTCCTCCTGGAGGTTCTGATTTCGCAGCCCCTTTGCCTTTGGTGTGATCGTTGCTTTAGTTTATTCTTCTCGAGCTGTGGTCACTCAGCACGTCGGTTCAATCCTCTTTTCTGCGACCTGGAATCCTGATTCTGCGTCCTCATCACGTGTATTTATTTTACGAGCCTGTTTTGCATTGTTTGGACAGTTAGATCTCCAAATTCTACCTCTTTCCTGACTTTTTAGAGTAGAAAGAAGAGATGGTGCTAGAGGAAGGGCAAGGGGGAGAGCCAGGAAGACTGGCTACTTTTCAGTCAGCTGATCAAAGATTTAAGTCAAGCAAAATATTTTGGTTGTAGCATAGGTCTATCTAAAAAAATTTCAAGAAATATGAAGCAAGATATGTTGTTTGTTTGCTTACGAGGCACGACTTGAAATGAGTATTTTTTTGGTGAAGACTCATTAAACCTGAGTGGTTTAAATTAAACACACCAGCCCCTTTCCAGCTTCAAAAGGTCGCCAAAACAGATTCACTCTCACTAATGGAGTCTTTCAACCTCCCCTTACGAGAAAAACACAAAGTACTTTGCTGCTCAGTTTCGCTGTCTCTTTGGACTTAGCCAGCAGATTTCAGCATCGCTTCCAGTTACGTATTGATCTCGCCGCGACTTCTCCCGCCAGGCAGGCGTGCGCATCCTCTCGCGCTGAACTCTGCTGATTACTCGCCCAAAGTCTGATTATGCTTCTGCAGGTGCTTATGTCCTTCAAGAGGTATCGCTTCCCGAGCCCCAAATTCCCAACACTCCTTTATAGATTTATTTTATTAGCATTGTCCTTCCTGAAGCTTCTGATTTTTTTCCCTCCCCTTCTCTTCATACACGAGTCTTGTGGGTTCTCGCTTTAATTAGGGATCCACTTTTTACATTATATAATTTGCACAAATTTCATTCTGCTGTAAAAGACAGTTGTGATAAATATTTTATTTATTTTTACAAAAATGGTTACGCACTATCATATTAATTCTCTGCTGATGTTCATTGTGTGCTGTATTTCACATTCTTAATAAGACTTCTTATTGGAGAACTGCACTACAGGTTGCATACCTAACAGGATGCTGGTGACCTGCAGAAGGTATTCATTTCACTTTGGTAAAAATTAATAAAAAAAAAAAATCCTTTCTACACTTTTTAAATCTAGAAAAGACATCTCCTATTTAACTTGCTTGTGGAGTTGCAAAATATTGAGGAAATAATAGTCACGAAGCCGTTCCAGCTGCTCCCTTCACTGCTGAAGACATAATGGTAAACTTGTTTAAAAGCCATTAGTAAAGATAATATCAATGTGATGTAGAAATACCCACATCTTCTGTAGGAGAGTCTCTCTTCTTTTTTTATTTCAGTAGCATTTGAAACCTGGAAACTGCTTAAGTGAGAAACTTGGTTGGAGTCATATACAAGAATAATGTGTAAAAGTTCCTTATTGGTGCTGTTTGGGACTCGCTCCGTAGCAGCTGCAGAGAGGTGCAATCTATCAGTTCTTGAGTGTCTACAAAATGCAACTCTCCAGATAACAGGTTTAAAGTAAAGATTTAATACAGGCTCTATCTACTGTGATGCTGCAGTGACAGTTTAAAACTCATTCTCTAAATCTCAGCAGACTTTATAGCTAGCAGTGGGCCCATATAAAGCTTAATGGCATTACAACACATAAATCATCTTTTAAAGATGCTACCAGTAGCTCCAATATTAAATGCAGACAATTGTCTGTGTTATAAATAATTTATCAAACACCGTTTCAGATTAGCCCTCCACGCTGAGTTATTTATTTTAGCCTTTACTGTGCTATTCCTCAGACACGTTTTGAACGATCCATTACTGGTCACTCTAATGAACTTGGGGGTCTGTTTCCCCCCTCGCGCGCCGCCGTACAGCTGCGGTGACCATTACAGGGCTGAGCTGGACCTCTCCGCGCCTTTCCCAAGCGCTGCCCATTTGTCATGCGGTGGTAAATGGAGTTGCACATTGGAGTCCTGGGACACATTGTGTGATGTGGTGATGGAGACAAACAGATCGCTCTATAAAGCGCTGCTTGTCACGCCCGCCCCGCGCCGCAGTACATCACTCGCGCTGGGATCTCATTTCAGGAGCAGCGTGGACTCCAGAGAATGATATTCCCAGTTAGTTTGGTCTTTGCAGCCGTAAAGTAGGAAGTGCTCCTTTCATTTACCCTGAACTTTTAGGGGTTTTTTTTAAGATTAATTATCCCAGTGACTCATTTGTGCATCTGCTCTTAGGGCTGTGTCAGCCCTTTTCACGATAACCCCCTATTTTCCGATTGTAAAACAGCAGCCCCTGCTAGAACCTCACGTGTGGGATCCCCACCAAGGGATGCTGGGGGGTAAATTTCCTTGTGGCTGTTCTGGCCATCTTGCTAAATGATGAAAAAGGAGGAGGAGTAAAGAAGCAGCACTGAAGCAGGGTTTTCTAAAATGAAAATTATTCCAGGCTCATGAACGAAGCTGCACTACCCCAGAGGAAGGAGCAGAGGTGACATTTTGGGCTTGTCCAGTGCAGTGGGTGCGTTGGTGCAGTCACAGCTGAGCTCTGCTGGGTATTTTTTAGAACAATTCTGGTAACAGCAGGTTGATCAGTACTTCTTAAAAAGTAAACCAGTAAAATTTAAATCAGTGTGATGACTCTGAGATTTACATTGTTGTCTAAACCAACTAAATTAATATGAAGAGGGGAACAAACCCCACAGCTCTGCTTTAGGTTTCGTAATCTCCAGTGTTTCTCTTACACTAACAGCTTAGAATTATTCTGGTCTTGGCACCACTTAATTTTTAAAACATATCTGCACATACGTCTTTGTTTTATTTTAGTGTATTTACTTTCACTAGAGTACTGAAATGCCCTTAGCATGCAACAAATCAGTGGCAGTATTCTTCTAGCAGTGGAATGAGGAAATACTTGCTTATCATCAGTTTTATTACCAAAACCACTGAAGGAAATGTACAGGAGTTGTTTTTGCAGCGTGGTTGTTTTGTTCTGGTCAGCTCAGTGGAAAATCTAATTTTTATTTCTTTTTTTAAAGCGTAATATTAATAAACCTGGGAGCAAAAATAAGAATTTACGCTATTTCTCTAGTTCCCTGAAAAAGTGCCCCCTCTTGGTCAGTACCCTAATTAAGCTGTTGGAGCAGGAATACTGTTACTAATGAGGGAGCACACCAGGCACACTCTGGGACGGGAGCTGAGGTAATTTTGGGTTCCTCCTCAGCTGCACTCGTACAGTGGGGCTTGTGCAGCTGCTGTCTGACCCAGGGCTGATCCAGAGCGGGCTGTGGAGCTCAGCACCATCGTTTCCTGGGGCAGGATACTTGCACCAAGGCCTTTAGAATGAAGGAAATTGTAAAAAGCTGCATTTTATCCAAATCAGCACCGAGTATTTGCTCTTTGGTTGGTGATGTCCAGTGGCAGAAGATTATTGAGGGGGGAGATGCATCAGCAGAGCAGTGGTGAGTGGTGATGGATAAGCTGAGCGTTGGGTTGGGATCGTGTTGGGCCAGCAATGACCTGAGCATAAAGCACAGTCCCCGTTTGTGCTCAGAGGGTGTTTCTCTGTCTCCGTCTTTGCTGGAACAGACAAGCTCCAGTCAGAGTTTTCAGGTAAGGTCCTTGTACCCCTTGGAGAAAAACTAAGGGGTCTTGTGTGCTCTGTGTCCTCAGGAGGCTCCTGAAAAGATGCCAGTGTGAGTGAGGGTGTCTCTGTGTGAGTGAGGGTGTCTGTGTGTGTGTGTGTGTGTGTGTGTGTGTGTGTATCTCCACACACAGTCTGTTTTTCTGACGCTTCTGCAGGTGACTGGAGCTCTGGTGCCTGTTCTGTACAGGCTGCAGCGGAGCTGGGGGTGCAGGACAAGTGCCAGCAGGTTTTGTCTCTTAGCAAGTGGCACAGGGCCATGGGGAGAGGGGTGGGACAGGGACTCGACCCCCACACTGAATTGCGGGGCTTTGGGGTGGTGGTGGATCTCATGTGGTAAGGACGGGGTCACACTGGACTGAGAACAGATGCTGGTACCTGGTTTTTTTATGAGATTTAAAATGACACATCCAGAAAGTTGTTTTGGCCCATTTTTTCTCACTGACCCTGTTCACTTCCAGTGCAAACCTGAGGATTTACTGGCTCCATCAGATTATTTCTGATAGCACTGGATCCACGCTGTGATTTATTTCTTTTCAGTAAGGTGCATCTGCAGTAAGAACCGGCCCTGCCGGGTCTGTAGAGGGAGCCAGGCAGCTGCAACAGCCCCTTTAGCCGAGGCTGGCAGACCAGAGCTTGCATTTCCGATGCCTGCCCACCACCACCACCCATTAATGTACTGGGGGGAGGGGAATTCAGATGATTGCAGCTCTGGTGTAATTTTTAATGGGGAGTTTGTGACTTTGAAACGTTTCCTTGCACAAGACACGGACGCTGGTGTTTCTGGGCTGCAGACACGGTGGTGTTTCAGGCTCTTGAGCTGCTAACCAGCCAGTTTCTCACCAGTAGGTGCAGAGCGTGTTCAGCAGCTGCTTGTTTGCCCTTTTCAAAGCAGAGATACAAAACCTGGCAGAAAGGAAACACCCAATTTCTGCAGGATTGGTGGTGGCTTCAGGAGCAACAAAAATAGCGACTTCAGTTCCTGTTCTAGTTTTCTACTCTAGTTTTGTTGCAATTACGATTCCACTGGTTGTACAGAGTAATTCAGAAATACAGATGCTTTCAACTAGATAAATACAATATGCATGAAATGAACTATAGTCAATGTATATTTTGCTTTAGTTACCTATAGAATTTCTGGAGTATACAGCAGAAAATAAACTGTAGCACCTTTTCTGCATTTTAGGGGGGTTTTGGTTTGTTTTGGGGTTTTTTTTCCCACTTAAAATGGTAGGAACTTCACCACAAAGTGCAGTATTTTGACAGAAGTACCTGGTTTGATCAGTTTTTCCAGCAGGTTTCTTTGAATTCTCTGCACTTTTGCTCAGGACTGGAATTAAAACCGTTACCCAGCTCAGCTGGGTGCAGGGTTAGGCTGCTTTGTGACACAGGTACTATTAAGAGGAGCCAAATAAATTTTTACCAACTAAGGTAAGTTACAAAAACTCATAGAAATAATTCTGGTACTAGAGGGTCATTACACAGTCCCTCCCGAGGGAAGTTTGAGTGAGTCTTTAATCTGTGTGCAGCTGTGACACAGAGGGCACTGTGGGAGCCTGCAGGAGTTCTGTGAAATGCCCCACGTGTCTGGTACCAGCTCCTGTAACTTTTCCAGGAGGAAGAAGCCAAGCAGCTGGTGCGAGATGCCATCGCAGCTGGAATATACAATGACCTGGGCTCGGGCAGCAACATCGACATCTGCGTTATCAGCAAGAACAAGTTGGATTTTCTCCGTCCGTACGATGTGGCCAACAGAAAGGGCAACAGGTTGGTATTCCTGAAGCTGGACATTATCCCTGCTCTTCCCAGCAATTCCTGGCTTCCATGACACTAAATGCTGTCACAGGAACCTCTTGCTGTGTGTACTGAATTTCAACTAAACAAGAAAACAAAACTAGTAGCTGTACTTGCAGTGGAGTAGAGGCTGGGAGTGGGCATGTAGAGTTGGGTGAGGGAGACAAACCCCTCACCTGCTGCTGCGTTACCAGGCCCAGAGGCTGCTCCTGAGCTTCAGGCAGTTTGAGGAAGTAACAGAGTTTTGTGTTTGTGGCTGAGCAGGTAACTTGGGTTTCATTTGCCACGAGGCTGCACCCAAGTCTGGTTCTGTTCTGTGTGTGGTGTCAGACTGTGCCACGGCTGCACCCGCTGCAGTTCTGCCTGACCTGAGTGTGTGATTTGCACAGCACAGCCCCTCGTGAGCCCCCCACACCAGCTCACTGCAGGACAAACCCAGGCTCTGTTTTATTCTCTTCCCAGAGGCCCTTTCTAGCCATGGCTGGAAACACGCCCTGGGCAGGATTTTAAAGACAATACAGACATTGTTTTGTTCAGTACAGTTTCCTCAGAGTTGTCCAGAAATCCCCTGTGCTGTGCTGAGGGGACAGTTACAGTTCATGGCTAAATACAGCACTCACAAGATGATTTATTTTTTTTTTTAGCTGCACTAAACTTGAGTCCTTTCATGTATAAATAAATGCTTGTCAGCATTCATCCTTGCCCAATCGGTCCTCTCCCAACCATTTCCAGTATGTAGAAACTTGGATTCTGCTGCACCAATGGGTGTAAAGGGTGACATCTCCTTTATTTGGATGCAGTGATGATTTTTAAGCTAATACCCCAGTAAAATTATTCTCCAGTTATTAGAATGTCCCGTGCTGCAGTGAGATCCCACTGACTCCTATAAAGTAGCCTTTCCCTTAATTAGCAATTGATTTTTAAAGCCAGTGGTGTTTCCTGGAAATGTTAGTTTAACTGAAACTTTGAGTTCCTGCAATCAGTTGAGCTTCTGCAGTAAGCTCAGTTCTGGACTTTTATAGGAAACTTCCAGCTTTGAAAGTTGATTAGCTCTTGACTTTTCAGTGAGAGGTTTCCTGTGTAGTTAGTTAATTTTTCACCTCTTTCTCTAACAGGTACGGGAGATACAAGTGTGAAAAAGGAACAACTGCTGTTCTCACAGAAAATGTCGCACTCCTGGAAATTGAGGTGCTGGACGAAACTGTTCAAACCATGGACACTTCCTGATCCCTCCCGTGCAGCCTGGCTGGGCCCTGGACACCAGCAGTAGTTGTGTGTAGAAGCTTCCCAGACTCAAACGAAACCTGCGGCTGCTGCTGCAGAATAAAGAGGGTTCTGACCATTCTCAGTGGTGTTTTCATGTGATTCCTTGTGCTGCTTCTCCCTTCTTACATGGCTTAAACTGTGAGGCAGCATCTGACCAGTGGTGTGGGCTGTGTAAGTGAGTTGAACCCCACAGTACAACAGTTGTTTTGTTAATTCAGGGTTAAACTACTCTGTGAGCCCAGGGTCAGGGGTTTAATGGTAAGATAACGTCACTTTGGTGATGGGTACGTACCCGGTCGAGAAGGGAGCACTGCTGGTTCTGAACGTGCATTCTTGCAGGGAAATCAGAATATACTGTCCTTGTGACAGGTTAATATTTACTCCTCCCTGGTTTTTGGAGCTGGAGAGAGGATAGGGAGCAGCTCCAACCTCCCCTCTCACACACACATTTTCATTTCTAGATTCCATGACCAAAGCCAGCATCATTCAGAGTCTAATTGTCTTGGTACTTGGCTGAATTTTTCTCCCATCTTCCACTGGGAACATTTTCACACAGAGTAAGTTGTGGAGGGTTTTAGTGTTTTGTTTTTTTTTTTTTACTTTCTTCTTAATACTGGACTTTTTTTTTTTTTTTTTAAACAAAAGTGTTTATTTTGTAAATCTTTTTTTTTTATTTATCTAAAAATGCACAATTGCAAAAAAAAAAATATTACCTTTTGAAATACATTTACTTATAGGCACTAATAAATTTTATGTAGCAAGAAAGTGACCAGACTTCTCAAGATACTCAAATTTCAGCTGAGCTTCCCTGGAAGCCGAGGATCCTTTTCCGTGTCACACCAAGAGGCGCAGCACAACCCTCCTCTGAACGTGTAGCTGCCACCACGGCTTAAAGGAACGCTGCAGTGTGAGTGTGACAGCCTTCAGGCTTCAACCTAAGAGCTGCTAAAGGAGCTGGGCATAAATTAAACACGTGAGCATGGGAAGGGGGGAAGCAATTTGGTGCTTGTACTCCATTCTCATGCTGATCTGAATTTCCTGAATCTCTCATGAGAGCAGCAGGCTCAACTTCCTCCTGCAAAGACTCGATAAAATGGCACCGTGCATTAATGATACCAACATTATTCACAGCAATTAATAGCTTTGCTTTGCTACCCTCCATAAATATTTCACAATTTGATGGGAAGTAGTTGAAGATGGCACTGCAGTTTTCCTTTAAGTAGAGCAAATTAGGTTAAAAAAAAATAACTCCACTAAAAGCCTATATATGTATGTAACCCTCTAACCCTAAGTCTTAGTTCCAAAAAATTAAGGATTGTATGCTTTTCTTAAGAAGAAAAAACAAAACAAACAGGCACAGGCTGCATCTGAACTGTCACACACACAAATCTACACGCTGGCATCAGCCGCCGTCACTCCTGGAAGCAGCGCTGGCCCAGGACAGGCTCGTTTCGTTGTCCTCAAGAAGGGGAAGTGCAGCCCCGTCCCTCTGAAACACTTGAACGTGAATCCTGGGGTGTTCCTAGAGCAGTGACTATTCCTCATCGACAGTAATGGACACAAATCATTGATTCAATGAATGGGTTGAGTTGGTTCAGAATTTTCGTGTAGTTAAAGAAGATGATGACTCCTTCAAATCAGGTTGAGATTTCATCAAAGTTCACATTTGTAAATCAGCTTTCACAGTTAAAGAGCCGGGGCTGATCCTCATGTAGAATTAGATACACAAAGCATTCGACTTTTACTTCTTTTTTAAAAATTTCCCAAGTGTTTTAAACACTGCTTTGCTGAAGTTTTACCTGTCGGTCAAAGTATCCCCACCAACGTGGAGCTGGCTGAGATAAACACTGGTTTTTAACAAGAATCATGCCAAATGGGCAAATACACTTAAAGAGAAGTTATTTGCAGAAGCAATGCTGCTTCTGGGCTCTCTTTGGCATGGGTTTCTTTTTCCCCAGGTACATCCTTAACTCGTCTCACTGGCTGTAGACAAGCTAACAGATAAATGCATCAGCAAAATACTCACTCTAAATTTTCAATTAAAAAAAAAAGAAATCTTGAAACAAATGTGTTTCCCACCCCTCCCCCCCCCAACCCTTCCCAGTTCCTAAGTCCCCTCCTGAAGAGGAAGGAATTAATAAAAACACATAAATGGTTGCTTTAAAAGATAGGAAGTAAAAACTGAATTTGCTATTAACCATTTGCAGAAGAGGCAAAGTAGCAGTTATACAAATTACACAAAATCTACTGTTATTCTTACATGAGTATAAAGTGATTTCACTGAAGGAATTATTTCAATAGTTCACATTACAGTTACCATAGAAGGGGTGTGGCCAACGCTCCGACACCCTTGTTAATATCACCTATCCTAGATTACACACGACAGTTTTAAGAAAGGACCCTTAAATGATCTACATCTGTAACATGTTATTGGCCTTAAAAAAACAAAAACAACAAAAGAAATCACTTGCAATACCTCACAGAATCTTCACTTTAAAGCATGACCATCTTGTCAGAGTCCTTGGCAAATAACCTGCAGAAATAAGGGAGCATCTTGCTACCAGTGCTCAACTCTCACTTGTGGCACTAGGCACCAGTCGGTTTCATCTGAGAAAAATGAATTCAAGTAAGACTACGCTGTGCTGGCTTCTCGAGAGCGTCTGCAGATGGTTCATGTGCTGGAGGTCCAAACATGCATTTGTTTTGCTATTTGGTGCACGTAACCAATGTCAGGTCTCTGATCTGGATCGGGGTATATGCACATGCTGACCAGCTCCCGCAGCTGAAAGACACGAAAACAGGGACACAAACATCAGTGAATCTGCAGTTTTCTTACCAGAAAAGGCTACGGGAGCAACTGTCCCACCGCTGGGGACAGGACAGGAGCTGGGAACCTCTCTCATGTACGTGTTCCTGGGCAGACTGCAGGCACGTCCTGGGTCCATCTGTCCCATGTCCCCCCCAGCCTACAAAAGGGGCCAGGAAGGACCTTTCCCACCAAACCTTCAGCTCTGAAGATTCAGATCTTGACACAACCCAGTGGATTTTACATTGTCATTTACGAGGCGCTTGTAGCATCTGCATCCTGAGGGGTTCCCTGCTCAGTGGTTTCGTGTGGCTCTACAGAGAACACAACCACCACCTCTGACCTGTTACTCCTGACACTGGGAGCTTCAAAGTCTTTTTTTAAAAAAAAACCAAAACAACAACAACAAAAAAACCTCCACCACCAAACTTTTCCCTGTGGGATTTTTGATTCACTTCAGAGAACCAGAGCAGAGACGACCAGTATCATCATGGTCAACAAGAGTCTGAAGCAGGAGACAGGGTGGTGGGTCGGAGGAGTGGGGAAGGGAGCCCGGCCCAGGAGGACCCAGCCAAGGGCACAGTGAAGGGCAGAGGGAGGCACCAGTAGCACAAGCAGGATGGAGATGAAGGAAGGAAAAATGAGATCACTGTCAGAAATGTGACTGAGCTGACAGACAGGGATCAACTTTTCAGTGAAAATGGACTCTGAGGAAAGGGGGAAGGAGAGGGAGGGGTTTAAAATGGTCCTGAACAGAACTGCCCTGTACAATAACTGCACTTCCCTTCCCACACCAGTCCCCAGTAACAAACCAGTTTGAGGTTCTGAATGCAAGAACAACACTCGTGTGTGTCACGATACTGGAGCACCATTGTCTCCTAAAACCCTTTGTGAAGATGAGAGACTGGTCATTGATTATGTTTAATAAATAAAATGCAGAAGGGCTGAAGTCTCCCCACCTCCCAACCCTCTTTATTGTGCACATGAAAGATTGTAGCTTTTAATTATACAGACACTGAAAGCTGCTCGTACCCCCGAGGCACCGGCAGAAACAGCCTTGAGCCTCTGATCTTCTCACATCCTCCCAGTAGCCACAGTGCCAATTATTTTAATGGTAATTAAAAGCAGGACCATAGAGCTATCAGGCCCACGGCTTCAGCTGCATCACTGAACGCACCCAGCGAGGTTTCCAGCTCTGGGAGGAGCGAGGCCCCGTGCTGCACGTTGTGGCTGGGCCCCGGGCATGGTTCATCAGTGGGATTCCTGCAGGGAGCAAGCGCCCGAGCAGGCAGGCGCAGGCAGGGGCAGGGGAGCAGCATGGACCCGGTGTCACTGCCAACCACTGTCCCTGTCCCTTGAGATTTAACACTTACCTCAGCCCTGACCAGACAGAGCCCCACAAAACACCCTCAAACAAATTAAAATGCTTCTAGAGCTCTGACCAGAGCCTGCACTATCTGTACAACTTGTCCAACCAGTAAATACAGCCCTTAAAACACAGCTGGGGAAGTTCTGTCCTCTGCTGATGACCAGGACAGCACAGGCATTTCACCATCATCTCCCAGGAACCGGCAGCCCAAGCCCTGACAAGCACCACGACCAGTATCTCCAATTACTAGCAAATTGTTCCCAATATAGAAAACTAATCCTGGCTGGAGTCCCGGCTCCTCCTCCTCCTGCTACCAGCAGCACGCCAGCTGATCATGGGAGGATTCAGACACAGAAGCCTACAGAGAAGAGGAACATCACTGAAAGGGAACACCATTAAAGCAGGAATTCGTCAATAAATGCTCTGCCTTGTTCATCTAAACAGCACTGCAACTAAAATATTCATGTGATCAGCTCTCAGCCTGCTGCTGAAGCGAAGAGGCCGCGTTACCGAGGTGAAGGAAAGATGGGACGATGGCTCCAGAGTATCACTGAAGCCTTGGGTAGCGTGGCACGGCCTCATCCTCACCCTGCCCTTGGGTGGGAGGATGTAAAGGCTTTACTGCTTTCCCACATCACCCACAAACCTGCACCAGTGACAGTGTCAGAGCAGCTGTGAAGACTCTGCCCCTTCAGTCTAAAACAAGAGACATTTGCTCCTGGAGGAAAACGTGTACGTCCAGAGCGAGACAACCACCCACCCACCGCCTGCGGGAAGAACAAATTCCTTCTGGTGCTGGTTGCTGCTGCAGGCAGCTGCCTCTCCCTTCCCAGCCTTTCCAAAGAAACCATCCTGCCCACGTGGTTTATCCAGCCTGGCTGCTGGGAGACACCAACACACCTTCCCCTGGCACGACCCACTCCAAAAGCACCTGAAATCCCATCTGTCAAAGCACGTACCACACCAAACGCTGCTGGTGGTGGAGTCGTGTTCCAACACTCACTGAGCTGAAGCTCCTCACGGTTTCAGTCAGAAGCAGCAGCTAATGCAGCGAGAGGAGCCACAGCCAAAGGCGCAGCCCTCCGCAGCCTCTGTCAAGCATTCTGTTAATAGTGCATGAACACCATCTGGAGCCTCCTTCTCTGGGACCTGGCGCCTTTGAGCTCTAAACCATCCTTCTCACCCTGGATTGTATCACCACTACACTACACACACTCTTTAGCACTGCCAGAGGGAAGCAAACAGACAGTAATTGTAAAGACAGGAAACACATCTGTCAGCTTACACTAATTACTGCTGCCAGCAGGCATATCCTGGAACGCGTGCTCCAGCAGCATGGCACACGCGAGCGCAGAGCCGGGACTCGCTGCTACAGCAGCTTGGGGGGAAAAGAATCTAAAAATTCAAAAAAATCCACTTTTCCCAAGCAGTTCTCAAAGAATCTTTTTGCAGGAGTTGCTTAGCAAGTAAAAATCTAAGTAAAATCTGACATGTGTGGTGCAGGGTCCCTCTCAGGGTGGAGACCGGACCGTCTGCTGCGTGCGGCACTCCCCCTGCATCCTGCCTCTCGCTCCTCAGAACTCTGAGGTGGAATAAAACAAAAGAAAATCCCCAAAGGATACAGCGAACATTTAAAATGACATTAGCCATTTCCTTTCAAATAGGAGTGAATGAGGAGGTAAGGAAAAACAGCTGGCTCGTCTAGGTAAGGGAAAAAAATAATTAAAAACCCCAGCTCAAGAGGCCCTGAACAAAAACAACTGGCGTGTTTGCAGCTGAAGTGAAACACCGAGCAAGCAGCAGAGTGACTGTTTTATATATATACTCCAGTTCAGCTACTGCTCTCCATCCCTCCTTTCATATGCACAAACTCAGGATTTAAAAGCCCCTGTACAGCTGCTGTATAGATACTCAGTGCATTGAAGAGCTTTCCTCCCCTCCCCATTGTCTTCTTAAAAAGAATCTTTCCCCTCCCTGTTACACACTGAAGACTTCACAAACAAAACTTGAAGCACTGTTTCATGGTATGTTATTTTAAGGGAAAGGAAGCAAAGGAGAGGGCTTTCCCACGCTTCACTGGTGGCTTTTGCCAGTGTAACAGACTTTCAGTTTCAAAATATTCCCCACATTACAAAATCTCCTTTTCCATCTTAATTTAGCCTGTCAATAGTCAGATATCCCGATAGTTTCCTCAGCCAGCCACTGGCCATCCCCAGCCACTGGCCATCCCCAGCTCTCCCTGGGACTTGGGGGCTTTTTCCCTCCCAGGTTCCCTCTCCTCTTCATCCCACCCCACCCCACCACAACACTCCCATTTACCTTCTCAGAATAATGTTCAGCTGGCAGAGGCGGGTAGTCACATTGCTCTATTTTTTGGCAAAGAGAAAACAGGTTCATTTTATCTCCGTAGAAAGGACTCTGAAGAGCTGCCATCTGGAGAGAAAAAACCATAGAAAACATTTCAGAAAGGCAAAGGATTTATTAGCTCTCAGTGGCGCTGATTTGCAGGGGCAGATTCTGCTCTCTGACAGTGAGCGAGCGATGACGTTGCTCTCAGTGTCCACAGCCACAGCTGCCCTGAGATCACCACTTCTGCACCACCACAGGGCTGGTGCCAGGCCAACGGGACCCAACACCCAGCCCTGAGCCTGCCAAAGTCTCTGCCTTTCCCTGTCACTGTGATTCTTCCTGCCTACAACTGCAGATGTGGAACATTGGATGTACACAGGCGATTCTACAGGTACACAGAAAAAAGTGCCTTTAAAAATCAAAACCAAACCAAGGAATGGGATGCTGGGACCTCGGGGCAATCGGTTAGAAACCAACTGGCTCTAGGATGACTACGAAAACCTCTCAGACACAATCACCTCTTCAAAAAGTAGCAGCTCTTCTGTCTTTGAGAATCTGCCGTGGTTTCAGTCTTCCTCAGTTCCTATTAATTTCATTTGCTCTCTGCACTAGCAGATCTTTAATAGACTGACACAAAGAATAAATGGATTATTTTAGGTATTTAGCTACCCAGAAGACGAAGAATCTTACAAGCATGAGCAATGTATTTCAACTGTTAAAAAAACCCCAAACTACCTCAAACCAAACATCCCCTCCTGCCGGAAATCTGCTGTTTAGAAAAGCTTATACCCCAGGCAGGTTTGGGAACCAAACTACTGAAACTTTTCCCAATCAATCTGCTCTTTTCCCTCTCTCAATTCTGTTTCATGAATCCGGTATTTGCATCTCCAAAAATGTGACAGATGTGGGAGATAAACAGGCTGTTCACACAGCAAGGAGAGCAGGACGGAAGGCTCTGGGTGGGGAAGAATTCCTTCCAGGGCATGGGGAGTCTGCTCTTACAGAGATATGTTTAGATTACACTTAAGTCTCAGGAAGGAAACTGCATCTCTGTGTGTGGAAAAGCACTCACGCTGCAAGTCCTCAGCCAGGAGGTCTGAACGAACACGGAGCGACGAGGCTCAGAAAAAACTGTCAGAACAGGCGATTTTGGACTTACAAAATGTGCCTGAAGTTGTGTCTGCTGGAGGAGCACACGAGAGCCAAGCACCTTCCTCACCTTCCCACACCAGGACCCCAGCCCAGCAGAGCCACCCACGGGCGCTGGCCAGGCCGGCCCAGGCAGTGTCAGCCCAGGGAGCTTCTCCAGCGCCCTCCTCACCCTCCCCACGGCACAGCGATCCCTCCTTCTAACAAAGCACCACTGGATAATTGTGGAGATCACTCACTCTGTTGAAATCTTTTCAAACCATTTTGCTACAAGCTGCATCAAATCGGTAAGCTTTTCATACTGAGGGCAGCTGAAGTTGATGCTTCTCACTCCGGCTTTAACAGGGGGTTATTTGACGATTATTAGTCTTTTGCTCATCACCATGCGCTGTGAAAGCCATCTGAAGAACGCTGGCTTGTTGCTGACACACACAGCAAGCTCCCAGCAGAATTAAAAAGTCAATACTAGATCCTCCACTCTATTAGCCTGCAGTTAGGAATCAAGATTGATGGATTATTAGTGATTTGGTGACAGACGAGCAGGTTTGATTAGGGCAAGGGTTGGAAACTGGATTTCCAGCAGCAGGATGTGACCCAGCGCAGGGGCACCCCTGAGCCACGGCCCCAGGCCCCGCAGCTGGGGGTGTGTCACCAAAACTCCATCACCATGAACACACGCCCCAGCGTTAAGCAATGCAAGGACACATCAAGAGAAACCATCCTTGGTTGAAATCACAAACCTATCTTTTAAATAATTTAAAGTTACTCTGTTTCTTCCTTCCTTGCTCATTTGTGAGACACAGTGGTGATTCTGAAATTAGTGAACACACGCCCAGCTGCAGGGGGTCACCTTGGCAAGACAGCCAGGCAGAGGTACGAGACCTTCTCTGTTATGAGAAGCAGTCAGATCTATTCTGGCCAAATCTCCAGGGTTATCACCTCAGGTACCACCAGACTGAAATATTTTTCAGGAAGTTCTTCCAGAGGTATTTCTCAGATATCCAGAGAGGCTGGTAAATGGCAACACAGAATATGTGATACAGAATACAATGAACTGAGGACACGGCTGCCAGAAGCACCTCAGAAAATGCCAGGTAACTCTAAGCTGTTCCTCACAACCCTACAGACCTGAGGCTGAAGAGTCGCCCAACAGGCTTGTGAACCCCCAAGGGCCAGGGAGAAGCCCTGCCAGCCCCATGCTCCCAGCCTTCTGCAAGGTTTTGAAGGCAAAAGGTGAAGTTGTACGGCCGTTACTTCATTCCTGTCGTAACAGTAACAGGCAAATCAACGAGGAAAAAATTACAGACTCCAATTAGAGACTCTAATCTTCAATTAGAGATTGATAGCAAACTGCTCTCGATCGGTTAAAACAGAACTGGAGAGCCCAGCACGCAAGACTGTTCCAAGAACACGCTAATGGTGCATTGGGGAAGGCACAGAAGGCAATCAAGGGTTAAACAAGGTCTCTGAGATTTCAATACAGACATCAATAATGCCACTGAGCTTGAACGGGATTCTTCAATTCCCATTAACTTCTCTTTCCAAGTCTAGTTAAATGTCACGGCCAAAAGGGGAGGAATGACAAGGACACGCCGTGGGATTTTGGGGTGGGAAACATGGGGAATTAAGATGGAAAGAGAGAGCAGAGAGGTTCTGACTACAGCAGCCGGGTCTGCAGGGGCTGTGACCACGGGCGCTCCGAGTACCTCACTAACCACAGTTCGCGATGCTGCGCCGGGGTTTGCTCCTGACATTTTGATTAGAGCAATTACCACAGGACAGCCAGATCTCCATTTAAAATGACCACCATGCAGGATGACTGGTTAAAAAATATATATATAGGAATGACTGTTAGTGTTTAAATTGATCGTCTTGCCAGAACTGCTAAAGTCATTGCTTGTAGCTATATTCTGGGAATTAATAACTTATTTTTATCCCCTCCAAGTTATCTTGCTGACAGATATCTACAGGAAGTGAGGGATGAAGACAGTTACTACTATATTGATAAGATTTAATAAAAATCACTGTATGATTATCAATGTCAAAGTTAAGTGGTGCTATGTGGCATCACATCCCAAACCCCTCAGTGTTCCCTAAGTGGATTCCAGTGGACACGCGTGTCTCTGAAGGCAATTTGTACATTAAATCTCTCTGCGGCTTATCTACACAATCTATCTGGAGAAATATCAGAAGTGACTCACAGCCAAACAAACAGTCCTTCCTTACTTCTAAGCCAAATGGAAAAACATTCTCATTACAGGAAGTTAGTGAAGATAAAACACATCTTCAAAGACATACGAATTAGATTTTTAATTTTCCAAATCCTGGAAAGTTGAAGAAGTCAAGTAGCTGTTTACCCACTGAGCACAAAATCTGCCAGCCCTCCTTGGAATTTGCAAGATCTCACAGCTCCTGGTCACAAAGTTCAGACTTACCTATGTAGGAAGTAAATTTAAGAACGCTCCACCTGCCAAACCCTTCACGTGTTACTACAGCACTGCTACTCCCACCAGGGAATTATGTTCAGTGCACAATTAAGTCAGCTCCTTGATAGAATGGGAATACCAAGACTACGGTGCCATAAGGGGACCATATTGCCTGCAACAAAAACATATCTCAGCACAACGCTAAATATTTCTCTCTGCATAAATCTGGAATCCCCTCTCCAGCAGAGCACAGCCTCAGAAATGCCTCAGAGCAGCTGTACCCTACAGTGGCCAACAAGCACCGGTGTCCAACCTGGGCAACCGTGACTGTTACTGACGGACCTGGCAAGTCCAACACTCCGCGGCAGGGCCAACGTCCTCGACTCAGCAGAGCCTCAAACTGAGAATTCATTCCTCTTTAGGCCTGATATATGAAGCACACCTGGAACTGCTCAGCATTGGAATTCCTGGGAGCTCAGCCTTCCTTCCCTCTGCTCCTACAGAACAGCCTCCACATTCCTTTTCCAAGGCCACCAGCAGACCCGGGCACACACGGCTGTACTGCATCGTGCCGCTTCTCAGGATCTCGTCAGAAGCATTTCAAGCAAAACCATCCTTTATAAGAAATACCAGCTTTTTAATAGTATGTTGCAGCAGCACTGGGTGACTCTGGGCTTGGTAGCACACCAGTGACAGCAGGTTACCTCACTGAACAAGCATTTAGTTGTCTTAAATGAGTGTTCTTCCCCAAAACACATAAACAGTGACAAGTTATGGGAAAATCTACTTTTATGCCATCTTGTCCCAAAAGCTCTGTTTAATCAACCAGCTGAAGCACATGCTTAACTATAGCAGTTTTCACTCTTAAAATAAATTACGTTTCTGTTTATTCTCTAATTCCATGTGGTTATGAGGAGTAGTAGTGTGAAGCAAGATGTCAACAGTTCACATAATTTATTATCCAAAGCAGATGTGAGCAATATTCTTATTACTAAATATCCCAGGGATTTTTAATTCTCTGGGCTGGGATAAAAGCTTTCTAAATGTTTACGTGCACTTTCTGTTTGAATTCAAAGATGCCTACCTTTAAAAAAGATTAAGATTAGATTATAAATGAGTAAAAGACTGTTCAAACCTTTTGATCCCTGATAAAAATGAAATTACAAAACTCAAAGCACTGTTATAAAATCGTAGCAGTTTTTTTCAAAATATATGTAAGAGCTTTTAAGAAAGAGTTGCACACCAAGTGTGTAGCTCATACAAAGCGTGCTGGCTTTGTATCTCTGCATTTGGCTAGAAGAAAACCTACAATTAGAAGCTATAGTCTAATAAAATTAGAGAAAATTAGACAAACTGATTTCACATTACATAAAAACTCTAAGTAAGTGTGCCCTACTCAATGCCTGTACTGTACTGTGTGGTTAAGACAAATCTGGGGGAAAAAAAAAAGTTAGAAGATACTTGCCTCATACAATAAACAGCCCAAAGACCAGATATCAGATTTAAAGTTATAGCCGTTTTCATGTATTCTTTCTGGGGACATATAGTACGGAGTTCCCACTGCAAAAAACAAACAAACAAACAAACAAACAGAGTTATTGCCTGAAAAAGTGACTCCGTGACCTGAGTTATCAGCACTTTGACTTCATTAAAGGATGAGGTTCAGCATGAATAGTTAATTAGAAGAGACTGGCACAAGATTTGGAAACAAATCGCGGTTTCGAAGGCGAAGAACCAGGTGTATCATCACATGTAGAGCCAGAGGACTGGTGAACATTGCTGAAAATATCTGCTGTAGCTTGGAAATCTGAAGAATGATTCCCCCCCCCCCCCTTCCAAGCACCTTCAGAGCGTCTGAGACGGACAGAGCAATTGTAAAGGATCATCCTCCTTTGGTTCACGGCGAGTTAGATGTCAGGGATGTGCTCTGCTGAAACAAGAACCCTGTGACAGCGGATCAATTGAGCGTTCACCTGACACATGCCGCAGCAGCAGCGTGACAGAGCAGCTCCAGAGATGACGGGGTACCCTTTGTCAGGGTTCAGGAGACCATTTACTGCAGCAGAGAAATGGAAGTAACAAGCCCAGCGCCAGACAGGTATTCAAAAACTTTCCGAAAGAACCAAGATAATAATTCCAAACTTTCAAACACTGCTCCAACTTGCAGTCACATCAGAAGCCGCGGGATTTCTATGTACTTCCCCAAGTCTGCATTTTATCAAAAGAAATTTACTCCAGCATTTTGGACAGGAGTTACAGGAAATTATTAATAAATTCCTTCGCTCAAAAAGGTTCTTTTTTAAATCCTAAATAAGTTTCAGTTGTGGTACTGAAAACACAAGACATCCTGGCAGTCTCAACTACATCAAATACTTCTCAGATACATCATTTATTAAAACATCCAAGGACTTTACACGCTCTCTTTACTCCTGCTTCCCCCTGCTTGCCTGTCCCCTGTCGATTTTTTTTTCTTTTGGCATTCCAGTGGATCCTTCTCCTAATTAAAGACCTTTCCTCACAAGATGGCAAATGTTTAATTTGCCTGCAACACTCAGTTTACAATTTCTCCATCTGAAATGCTGACAGCAGACAGCTGGAAGACTAATAAGCAGATGAAGGATGGTCTTAGAGGTGGAAGGGGAAAAACAGCCACCACCTTCCCCGACGCTCCTAAGGAGGGGTTTGCTCACTGTAGGAAACAAATTAGTTCTGGGGGAGAAACCAACACCTTCCCAAAAGGCAAAAATCAACCCTCTCCAAGTGCCCCATCCCTGGAAACGTTCGTGGTCAGGCTGGATGGGGCTGTGAACAACCTGGTCTGGTTGAAGATGTCCCTGCTCAATGCAGGGGAGTTGGACTAGATGGCCTGGAAAGGTCCCTTCCCACCCAAACCAGTCTGTGATTCCATGATAAACTGACACAGAGGAACAGTGAGATGTGGGGCAGCACCTGAGGAGTCAGACAGTATTTGTCCTCAGAACATCAGCATCTGAACAGAAGCTGGAAATCAGAGAAATGTAAAAAAACCCTTCTCTTAGGTTATTTAGTCAAAACAAAGAGCACTGATTTGAAATTAGTACTGCCAATGCTAGCGTGGAATTACCCAATCTGCTCCAGAGTGTCCCTAACATCTCCCTTACATAGGTCTTGCTGGGAGCATGGATGCCATATGCACCAGATCCTCCCAGTTCACCCCATTACTGAAAGTCTCCACTGCATGAGGATTCTGAAGCCCTAAGTTTTCTGTGGGGTAAACTGGGATCATGTCACATCAGCTACTCCACCTTAAATACTCATGGGATTTTCTTTCTCTGGGGTGAAAATGAGGCATCTCACCTCAAAACAAAACCAACCATCCCCTGCCCCAAACCAAGACCCTTCAATCTTTATTGTATATTTCTGCCATGGGTTTTTACACCCAAACCTTGAGCCTACTGAACCTCAATAATTTTTACTCAGAGCTATTCAGAGATGTAGCATAGAATATGAAATTAATCCTACGGCATCAGTGTGAAACGTAAGATGTTACAGGAATAAATCTGTAAAACTCTACTTCCCAAAACAGACCAAGTAACCAAGAGAGGGGACCACTTTCCTGACTGGCTCCTTCGTTTAGTCCCCCAGGACTTTCAGTAATCAGCTGCCCGGGATGATAAACTCAGCTTGTGCTTGCAGGTCACTCAAATAAACTACCTCACTTTCCAGGTGAGGAGTATCCTAATGAGAAATTACATTTCTGCAAGTTCTACACAAACTACATCACAGGAAAAATAACACATGGAGGTGGTTATATTTCCATGCTCATTAACATTGTACTGAGCCTAGGAGCATCCCAAACTGACACTGTCCCAGATCTGGCTGGTGTGAATTGCCAGGGAAAGGCCTCTATGGACGGATGAGACCAGAGCTCTGGTAGCAGTTAACAATTTTTAACAGACTGCACAGAATAACTCCACAGAACAACAAACAGGACTCATCCAAAGGACACAACAAGGCTCTCTGTGGCTCTCTCCCATGTGTGTGCAAGATGCACTCGATGGACAGCACAGCTCTCCAAGGAATTCCAGACATCTGCCAGATTTCTGCACAAGCACTGACTTGGTAGGAACAGCACCGATTCATTTTCCTGCCTAAAAATATACAGCTGCAGAAGAAACGGTGATTCAATACGTGAAGTTCTTGAAGAAAGTTTTGGAAGTCCCCAGTGAGCACCAGGACACCTCCCTACCTTCAACTTCTCAGTGCTGCTGCTCTTCCCAAGTCTGCCCGGCGAGTGAAGGGAGCAGACCAAGCAGAAGACGTGCCAGCCCTGCGCTGAGAGCAGCACGGGAGCTGAGCTCGGGTGGACAGCAGCACGCACCACCAAGATCCTTCCCACTCTTGCTCTCTGAAGTCTTCGTGCTTCAGAGTGCTGGTGCTGGGGGCAGCCTCCAGCCATAGCTGTTCTGGAGATCAGTTATTCTGGGTCACTGCACAACAAGCTCAGAGCAAATAATCATGTGTGGGCTCTAAAGTTATGGCCTTGCCTTCCACGTTAGCAGGGGTCTGCTTGGTAGGCTCCAATTGTCGTTTCAGATAATGCCTTAAAACGACCTTTGATCAAAGCAGAATGACAGGGTTTGTAATACGGATGAGTGCATTATGGTCTGTATTTCATTTTCTGTGCATTAGTCTTTCCCATTATATTAATAGGTCTGCGGAGCAGCCCACGCCTGAGCTGATTTCAGGAAGTCTCCCTTGCACATTTACCTATCATTACCGTAGTGTTGTCAGCAAATGCACGAACAAGCAGGTCTTTGCGTTTCAAAACTCACGCATTAATTTTTAAATAACTGTCATGATACAGGACTGACAAGCCCAATTCTCTTTACGGCCTGTCCAACATTATGTGGGAATCTCCTGTAATGAGCATCTTCTAGAAAACCGCGCAAGACTTCCAGCACAATCAGTCAGGGCTCACCACTGCATCACGTTAGTCAATTTGACAAGAACTGTCTAATCAGAGACTATTAATCACAAACTTTCTTTGGTATTTGCCCTGCTGAAAATACAGAATATTGTTCAGACTCAACATTAATCACCAGCTGGCAGAGTAATGCCTTTAAAGTTATAAAGGTTGTAAAACAGTAGAGTAGATTGTGACTAAACAAGCATCTTCCCATTCTATTTCTGAAAGTCAGAACACTTCCCTTGAATATCCACACGTGCTTCAGCGATACCACAACAGAATTTCTTCCTGCTCTCCCCAGCACTGTCTGTGTGCGCAGCTACAACACCCACACGGACCAGAGCAGCTCTGGGGTATCTGCAACACCCAAGTTAGGGAAATGCTCATTATTCTGACTTAGATTCAGAGCAGAGTTTCTTATTTCACCAGGCAAAGGCAGCAAAGATATTCCAGAAATAAAATTCAAATTATTTTCCTCTCACGTATCATTTCAGTTAAAAACCCCACCTGTGGCAACTGCAGCAACCAGCGTGCAGAGGTGCTCCGAGCAGAACCCCCACCTCTGCCACAGGGACACAAAAATACATTACTTCTGAACTCAGCAAGTCTTTCACTACACAAGAAAGATCATGCTCGCTCATTTTAAAAACGTTTTTCAGCTTGAATCAGGAGTTTTGTTGTTGTGAAAGTGCCAGCAGATGGGCAGTACAATCACACACACACACACACACGATCGTTATTTTCTACAGAGCCTCTCCCTGTGCAAATCCAGCCCAGCCAGGGATCAATGCTCCCGTGAAACTCACCCTTAGCTGCACATCGGCAGAAACAAGAGAGAATCTGATGTGGACTTTGAGGAGGCTCCATCAGAGTCTCATCCACTGAATTTAACGTGCCACAGAGGAGCCTCTTGCAGCAGCAGCAGCCTCCCGCACCTTCAGGCAGGGTGTCATTAGACTGAAACCAGTGCAGAGAATTTCCAAATATTTTAATAGGCTCTGTACATTGGGGTTTTTTTAAACTGCTATCAAAAAAAAAGAGCATCTTTTGAAATCAATCAGACTCTACATAGCCATATTTGGCTGCAAAGCACAAGAGGAACAAGTGATAAGGAATGCTTTTATTGTTCTGCCTTCACCAGCACCTTCCAGCTAATCTTTAATACCGAGCTGAACAGTGTTTCTGAATCTATCACTTTTCTGTCTCACAGCAGGGAACAGAGTTCTGAATATGAAAGAACCTAACAAATTCTGACCTTTATTGTATCTTTACAGAGTATTCCCAGTTTCAAACCAAGAGATATCAGAGCACAACACGGGCCTCAAAGGGGTGATACTGATTAAAGCTTTTCTTCATTCTAGGGATGTTCCTCTCCTGTCAAAACAAACTTTGCAATGTTTTGAAATACTTGTGATTTTTGAAACACGCTCATTACAAATGAAAAAAGCAAAGAACTGTGCTCAAAGACCTGAGATGCCATCCCTGAGTAACAAAAAACCCACCCACTTTTTAAAATAATAATAAACTATTTCCAGAACTATTAGTTTAGCTTTATGACACAAGACACACCGTCACATAGTCCGTGAACACACATACAGTTGAGGAAAATATTTTAGTATTTTTAATGCTATCTGGTGGTGCAAACACAGCAGGGAAGCAATTCTGCTTGAAAATGGAAGTCCACAACTCTCACCTGTCTCATGTCTCCCAACATGCTTGTAGGTTACCAAGAAAAATTGACAGTGTTATTTACAAGGAGTCCAGTTCCCAAGTACCCATTTCTAAATGTTTGCATTATTTGAGGTGTACTTCCAACAACAAGGCCGAGGTCTTCTCCCAGGAGAACTGGGAATTAGATCAACTTTTGGGAATTAGCTACTGTGAAATAGTGATCAAAGGCACCAAAATATACTTTAAAATCCTTCAACTCTCAGTGTTAGGTACCCCCACTAATTGTTTCAAGGGGAGGGGGGAAAAAAAAAAAGAAAAAGAGTAAATCTACTTATTCTTACAAAAGAGAATAAATATTCTGTGCATAATATTGCAGCTGTTTTTACAAGACCTCTTGCTCTAAGCACTCTATTTTTTCCTTATTAGTATTTAATTACACACACAACCCTACCAAAGTCCTTATAATTTTTCAGATTGCTTTTTCACATGTAGGCACTACAATAACTCTGCAGTAGTCTTCTCCTCCACAAACTCTGTACTACAGGCACAGACCAAAAGGTCACAATTTCTCCAAATGTTGAAATTTTCAGCAGAATTCTTGTGTCCATTTTTTCTTAACTAGCACTGTTTACTAGTCCCTCGAAGTACCATCATTTTGTTTCAGATGGCAAACTGGCCTGGCAAGCAAAAGCAAAAAGACAAACAGTCCATTTATAAAAGAGCTCTTCCCATGACTGCAGGGACTCCCTGTGCGCCCCCATGTCCAACAAGAAACCAGCAGGAACGTGTAACCCCCCACGTACTCCAGCTCACAGCCACTGGCATGTTCTGAACTGGGAAGCTCTGACTTACATGCATCCCCCAAAAGGAAAATCTGCTCCAAGTTTATTCTTGTCCAAGAATAAGTAATAAATCAGCTGCTCCAAAACAAGACTTTTCTGGGTAAATTATTTTGTTTGGTTTTTTTTCCTTTTCTTCCAAATGTAAAGCCAATCAGAAGTTTCAGATAATGACAACTTCATTTGGCTAAAAATGGGCATTATTCTAGTTCACAATAAAGTTATCCATTTTAACATTAATGGCAATTCTCTATATTTATTCCAGCTCCCAGTAAAACAAGATCTACCTGCTCACTGTTAGTTTTCCAAAGCCTATGCAGTTTTCCCAAGTTTTTAAATATGCTGTGTTATTTATTACTTTTGTCTTAGAACTAATTAGGTTTTATAGCAAAGTTAATGACTTAAACTTTCTAACAAGTGTATTAGAATAGCTTGAACTGACAAGATATTCCTCTGGATGCCCACCTCAGAGATCAACAAAATAATAACAGACACATTAAAAACAGACAAAAAAATTCTCCTAGCCCTATTAAATCTTGAATGAGAGAGATGACACCTGGAAGCACATCACACACCAGTGCTATAAAATCAACCCAAACGCGCGGTGACACACATCCAAACTCCAGCATCCAGGTGTCACTTCAGCATTCCTGGGTGCAAAGCCCTGGGTTAAGTACAGTAATTTTCTGTAGCAAAACAGCCTGTCAAACAGGTATCATAGAGCTCCTCCAGGGAAAAAATAACCACACAAACAAAAGAAAGAAGAAGAAAAAAAAAAGACTATGAATGCAGTAAAATGCTCACATTATAAACTGCAAAAGAACAGGCTGGGAAAGTTTCTCAAGAAAACAGTAAGCAGTACTGAAAAGAAAGTATTTTTTCCTCCTCACTTCATGCTGAATTGCTGCCCTGTTCCCTCCTACACCCCCCAATAAAATGAAGTTTCTGTGATACATGAGTCCATCTCCATTAAACTAAATCCTGGTGCTTCTGTTACAGGGGAGTTTAAATTAGGAAAGGACGGATGGTAAGCCACCACGTTGTAACCAGTAGTAAAATTCACCTTAGCTACACCCAATACCATTAAAATGCGGGAGTTTTCTGGTAAAGCCTGTACATGAAAAGCTCTCCCCTGTGGAGAAGCATCTCCTGTCTTCTCTCACAAGTGGCATGGGGAGAAGAGAAAGCAGCAGGAGAGGAGCTGCCTGGTGAATTCACCCCCAGCCCCCGTCGGGTTTCTGGTGCTCATCACCCGTCCCACGACACCGCGGCCTTTCCCCACACCGTTCTGTTACTCAGTGAGACAGGAGGTGTCCGTGCCACCCTCTCGCAGGTCTGCCTGTGGATGTCTTCCAGGGGTTGGGGCTTTCCCTGCCTCACAGTCACCCGCTGCCCGGTGATGCTCCCGTCCGGCCGTGCCGCCGGTCGGGCATCCTGCTGTTGCTCCGAGCAAGGCACTCGCCTGCATCTCACGGGCTGTGTACAGGCAAATCTTTCATTTTTCTTTCATTACCCCGGCATGTACTGTCACTTAATTTTTATGTATGCAATCCTTCCTGACAAATATGATCTGCTGCCTGGTAATTCATCTGACGTTCATTCTGTTCCTCGCTCTAATTACGGCTCCCCTT
>NW_010321537.1:42713-43019 GCF_000700745.2 Antrostomus carolinensis
CGCAGCCCGGTGCTACACCTGTCAGACGGGTCGTGGTGCTGCCTAATGCCCTTTTATGCCAGTCTGATGCTAGCAAATACACAGAGAGAGAAAAAAAAATTAGCTGAATATATTTGCATAAGCCACACGTTCAATTCATGGGTCAGCAGCCAGAGAAATGATGGTTCAGGGCGGTTACCGAGGCAACGTGGCGGCAGGAAGTGCCGGCACCGCAGCCCGGGTCCGCGCGGGTACCACGCTCCCCTTCTCAGGCTGTTCATCACTCACGGCTACTTAAACAAATGTCTTAATTAAACCAAAACCAAG
>NW_010321537.1:43040-85610 GCF_000700745.2 Antrostomus carolinensis
TGCTGCTACAAAACCTATATGTCTGGCAAATTACAAAAAAAACCCCACACTAAAAAACCCTAAACTTCAAATCTGCATATTTTTTATTTCTTTTTAAACTGTTCTTTTGATTGGACACAAGAACCGCTGTGTCCATCCCTCCCACGCCACCACGCGCTGGCTTCAGCATCACTCACCACGACTCCTCCAGCATTTTGCACCTTCCCCACCTGTTTCCAGGATGCTGTTGATTTGAGGAAGGGCAAGGTTCGTGCACAAGAGGCTCAACTCTTCCTACACAAGCTTTCTCAATTAAGAGAGAGCAACCCTGACAAAGGTCACAAAGCTCGGCTTACATGTGCAGCCAGCTTCCAAGCCCCAATTTATTCTTATTAAAATAATAAGTGCAGCAGTCAAACTAGATAAGATCACATAATTAGACAGGATCATATTTTTGCCTGTTTGGATGATGTGATTGTAACTTTCTATGAAGAGGACTGATTTTAATCTACTATGTATAGTGTATGTATAATATCTTCCAATATTTGATCAAAGTAAAGTGTAGATATGTCTCTTTTCTTTAAGCACACACAGAATAGGACATATATCTCCCTTTCTTGTGCACTGAGAAGCCCCAGTGTTGTTGGTGAGTATTATCAGTTAAGTTCATACACATACAGGAAACAATGGAGCAACACTCACACTCACTGGAGGAAACTGCATAAAGAAAACCAGTGAAACAAACACGTGCTCCAAAATCAACTGAGAGCTAAATGTAAGAGTTTACATACTGCATAAAACCCAAAGTTCCTTCACTGCTGTAACACAGAAGTAGCTTTGTGACACAAAAACCAGACACATTAATAAAAACAGAAAATCAATCACCTCTCAAGAGGTTACAGACACAATTATGAATTATTTTATACCGTAAGAATGAGTTGTATATACTGTAAAAATGAGGGAGAGAAGAACCCAGATGCTCTAAACCAGTCAACTTAATTCTCAGAAAAATGCTGGAGGTATAATCATGCTACTTGTAAACACAGAAAAAAGAACAAGAAAAGAATCACCATCATCATGAGTGGTCCACAGAACATAATGACAAATGATATATTTTATTCCATGATAAAGTAAGAGGCTTCAGAGGGAAGGAAACAGAAGCAACAGATGTATTACAACTTTAACACTTTTATCAAAGGTTTGTAACGTCAGTTGTAAGTAAACCATTAAATCTGTCCGAATTAAACTACTTAATGGATGCAAAATTGGTCAGAAAACAGCTCCCTGTCAAAGCAGAGGGCTGCTTCAAGTGAAGTCCTGCAAGGCAGCCAATAGCTCTGGTTCTGCTCAGCACAGGCATTAACACGGGGGGCCGAGGCTACTGCCTTTGTGGGCAACAAGAAGCTGGGATGAACCAAAGCAGGGCAGCGTGCAGAATAAAAATCCAGAGCGACTGCCAAGTCTGGAAACGGCACCCAATTCAGTGAGAATAAAAGCAAGATACTAGGCTTTGGCAAGAACAATTAGCTGAACCGACAGAAGAGCAGGAAAACCGCCTTGAAATACGTCGAAGGCCTTAAGAAAACGTGGATCTTTAAAGCCTAAGCTGAGTTTCAAGTGAAGTCCGTTTCTGGGACGGATGAACTGTGAGGGCTTTGAACTCTTCCCTCACCTCAGACAACAGTCACAACCCCTCTTGAGGGTAAGACTGCTGACCAGCATCTGCTAAAAATGGTGGTGGTGTAACATCCAATTCCAGTAAGCAGAGTGCAGACAAACATGCCATTGGGAGTGGAAAAGCTGCATTTGTTACCTTTGCTATGAATCATACACTTACCAGGCCAGTGAAAAATATCCATTCCAGAAAAAACATCAAGCAGAGGTTTAAACCAAAAAATACCTCTTCATTTCATATGAAGAGCATTTAAAATACACATCACAGAAAACATTGTATGTGTCCACTGAATCAAGCTTCTGTCATAGCAAGAAGGCAGACATCGCTGCTTCTGAACATCACAGCTGACAACTGTACAAGTGCCATCTTACCTAAGGAATGTGCTGCGGTGGTTTTAGAACTAAAAAACCGACCTAATCCAAGATCTCCCAGCTTCACCACCCCTGTGGCTGTTATAAACACGTTGGCTGGTTTTATGTCTGCAAGAAGAAAAAGGTAAAAGGTCAAAGCCACAAAAGGTTATTTGGTCCTAATACTGCAATAGAAACATAGCCTGGAGCGCTCTCTGTACAAAAGAGGCTCGAGCAGAACCGTGTTTCTTTACAGCTTTGATAAGCTGAATCTTCCAAGACTTCAAGCTCTGCCCGTACACAAAAATCAGAAGATACTTCCCAGAACACAAGAAATACCAGTGAGGGAAAATGTAGCAAACAGCACAGAACAGAGGCAACCTTTTTAACTGGTGGAAATCAAAGAAATAAGTCTGCTTCTCTTTGGAAAGAATCATTTTCTACAGGTAACTGTACTGCCCACCACGGTCCCCTCACAGCAAGGGCAAATTAGTGTCCCACACACACATAAATTCTGGGCTCTACACAGCCCAGTTTGTTCACAGAGTGTAAAAATTACTAGAACCCCAGTTTCCCAAGAGCTAGTGAGGCTCTTTCCTCTCATTAAGGCAGATTCAATGTATAAGGCTCCAACTTCAGCCACTAATTACAGATCTAATTCAGGCACAACTGATAAACTGCATCAGGGGATGTATAAAGAAGCAAAAATTATATCATATTACTAAAAAAACAGTGAAGAATTCAGGATAAAGGCAATAACAAGCAGCAGAGATTGGTACTGGTGCTTCTGCGATATCTGCATTTCCTGGGTCAAGTCCTTCACAAAGCTTTTCATTTACGCTGAAAAGAAGCAACATAATTTTTGGATAGAGCTCAAAGTTAACGAAAAGTTCTAAGAGATTCAAAAATAATTCATGAAAATGGAGAACAGGTTCTGAAAGCGTGGGACATATTTGTATTAATATTTCAGAAAAGCTCACAAGACAGAAAAACTCTTCTAAACTCTCTAAGGTCACAGCTAATATAATGAAGACTATTTCTCCGAGTTCACTGTATCCAGTAGTCTCAGCATTTTACTTCTGACACTTCTCTAATGGCAAGTTTGACACTTCTACTTAATATCAGTGTCTGGAATACAAAGCAGCTCATCTTCTTAATACCACACTCACTTCGGACTGAATCCTTTAACAATGAGGCAAAGAGACAGAAGGAGAAATCCATCTTGCAAGCTCCAGCCTCTCTAAACATGCATTGGCTGAACATCAGCATAATTGTTTTTGAATGTAGGCGCTTACTAATTGGAACATTATATTATTATTCAGTGAAAAGAGACTGAATTAATGTTACCTCTGTGCATCACCCTGCGGGAGTGCATGTGTTCCACTGCACTGCATAACTGCACAAAATATTTCCACACCGTCCTTTCCGGGATTAACCGTTTCTGCTTTTTAAAATACTGTGGGAGGAAATAAATAAAAGATCAGTGAAAAAGCAACATATTTGACTTGTTCCGGGACTCGTGTCAGTCAGCTGCGTGTTGCTCATGTCTCCCAGATCTGCAGCAGCACGACTTTTCTTCTGATTACCTTGTAACTCCTTCTCTCTGTATGTAAACTTCAGTGCAGTTCACTAATTAAAACTATCATGAAAAATACGCTTAAATAGGTTTGACATTTTTGAATGGACACCAATTATAATTAGCATTCATCTCCTTAATTACCTTGCAAAACATATTTAATGCCTCAAAACAACAAATGTCTCAAATATTTTGCCTTAAGTAACAAAAGATCATTAAAAAAAAAAAAAGTATTGTAAACACTCTTTGTTGTACAGTCTATTAACAACACCAAGGTAATCTTTCCCCTTTTTAAAAGGTGGCCAGAGCATCAGCAAAGCATCCATGTTTCTTCTGTGATCAGGTAGAATAATATATTCTATTTCATGCATAACAGGAATACTAAATTAACTGAACTATCTCTAGTGAGACAGAAAGACACTAGTGAGCAAGAGACACACAGATCTGGAAAAAGACTGTTTTGTGTGTATTTACACAGCACCCAGCACAGCTGAGTCTGGATTCAAATGGACCTCTGGGTGCCAACAGCTCTCAAGGAAAATAATCGTCACTGAAACGCATACGATGAGTGCAGTGTGGTGACAGTTCTCTGCAATGCTGAAGTCTTCTTCCCGAGCAACTTATTACGGGAATAAATAACCAGCTGCACGCATCACAGAAGGCTAAACATGATGTATCCTCAACTACTCTTCTTCCATTTCCGAAACGCACAGCAGCTGCGTACACCGCCTCCTCCAAGGCATCCCAAAGCCGCACGACTCCGGATTACGGGTCCCGGACTTCTCATTGCCTCTTCCTGTGCTAGACACCGAGCCAGCTCTTCACCCAGAGCGTTAACAAAATACACTTATACCACACTTCCAGAGGTTTGAGATTCATCCTCATCCTTTGATGTACAAGGTGTCACTGGCTAACGACTGTCTCTGAAACGCTGTACTCCTTCCAGCATGCTGCAACCGCTTTTCTTTTGCATCGCACCCTGGAGAGTTTCCATCGGCAGCACGCAAGAGCGAGAATAAAGGGAGGGAACTGGTTGTTGCCCCTTTCTGCATCTTGTGCTGTCTCCTCTCAGTACAGACATCTGATGTCCGTTGTCACATTTTCTGTTTTATGTGAAATGCTGTTACCGGTTCGTGTTTGACTCAAGCAACGGCAAATTTTCCCGTGCAGATCAGCTGTGAAGGGGCAGGACTGTGCAATTCCCCAGGCAGCAAATCTGACAGATTGCAACAGTTTCAAACCAAAACTTGATAGAGAGCATAGAGGAATTACGGAGGGTGAGGGATAAAGTGTTATACACACGATAAAATTATTTCATTCTCATTGAAGTATTTAAGAGTGGATATGCAGGACCACAAGTGGTAATTTTCTAAATGTCATGTCCAATAAGATTTGCCTGACATTTACAAGGAAGTCCCAACTCTCCAGTGGGTTATCCTGCAGCACTCCCTTACACCAGCTTTACAATAGCTCATAAATAATGCAGCTACCGGGGGCGTGACAAAGCCAGTCCCTGTTTTTATCGCGCTCGCACCTTCAGAGCGTTGTTACTGCTGTTCCTACCACCTCCTCCAAACTGAAAATCCTCACATAAGCTTCAATTCCCCAGGGATGGGAGGGGCGTGGGGGACACAGACGGGCAGGGAGGCAAACCCCCCTTCTGTAATTAAAGCTACATTGAGGAGGAGACTTTTGTTCCCTCCTGGTTCTCTATTAAAAAATAAAAAATTCCAAGATTTGCACTAATGGAAAAACATAATTTATATGACCTTGAAAAAAAACGTTACTGCATCTTCTTCATGCCTGCAATAAAACACATGGGAAAACAGAGCAGAGCAGGGAGCGCTGGCAGAAAGAACCCAAGTTCCAGTCCTGTCCAAGTTAACAACCTAAGAATGTACAATTTATGTTTTGGAAAGTGTAACTCCTATTTATAATGACATAAAAAGTAACTTGAAAAAAATTCAGTAACTAACCCTGATAGATAAATGACATATTTATCAGCATGTTTTAAACTAAAAACTGTAAGTGACAGAAAAAAAAGTATTTGATATTATTATAGCTTACAATTATGTAGGTAAAACTTTTTATAAGCTAAGAGTTAAAAATCAAGAGTTAACACTTGCCCATCCCAGGATGATCAGCCCTAACTCCTGCTCTCCCAGCCCTCACTTTTTTCCCCTGGAACTACAAAAAGCCTGAGATAAACTGCAAGTTTCCCAGGATCTGTTGGGAAAAGGGTAAAACACACAAGAAGCCACAAGAAAACAGTGAAAAATAAAAATCCCCGAGCTCTCCCCGGGCAGAAGGACAAGCCCTGACTCCACAACCCCCTGAGCCCAACCAAGAGTGACGGGAACTGCGGGGCTCTCCCCAGAAGGGCTCTGCCAACTGCCTGTTCCCAGCTCGCTCGCCCAGGGGGACTCTCCTGGGAGATGGAGCAGATTTTCATGGATACTGTAAATTTCGCCTCTGACTATGGACTAAATGGATAACTCATTTGACAGCCTTTGGCCTAGTGCCTCATAGCTCTGCTGGCAAAGAAAACAAATCTGTTAATAAGATATTTTAACTGTGACAACAAGGAGGAGGAGAACTTTCCAAACATTCGTTTATGATAATTACAGAATAATGATGGCAAAAAAACAGGTAAAACATGGAGAGAAGGTTGGGAGTGCTAACAAACATGATATAACACATCTGTTCTCACAAGGGATGTATGTCTAAAGATTAACATGTCAAAGAAAATATAAAAGCAGGTGGTAACAGCTTAACTAAAGCTGGTTTGCAGCAATACAAGTATTCCTAAGAGCAACATAAGAGAAGAACAAGTACTTGAAACATTTTCTCAAACCCAAATCCCCCTTGCAAAGAAAGTCAATACACTTCCTGGAATGTCTTCAGAGCAGCAGACAGGCTACGTGAACAGTGAACCCAACAATAATTAAGTGTCCCCATCAATCACAGATGGGATAAATCAACCATGCAGATGAGACACACCAAATCATACAGAGGCTTGCTCCCTTCCAGAGCAGCGACCAGAAGCAAGCGGCATAGCCCAGTGTATTTAAAACACCACCAGACACTTTGGTTTGGGCTCTGGAAGCACCTGAGGGGCTGCAACACCCAAAAGTGCTGGAGGAGAATAAAAGTGCTTCTAGCACAGACATGCCCAACCCACCGCCTCGTGTCTGCCGACCCTGACAGCGTGTAGCACCTCTAGAGCTGACACCTCCTTACCTTGATCATCTGAGAGAGATCACCAGCATCGGCCAGTTCCAGGACGATGTTAAGTTCATTGTCTTCAATAAAAGAATCCAAATACTTAATTATATTGGGGTGGTTCAGTTGCTGCAGACAGAGGGAAGGAAAGAAGAAAATCTCTAATGCTGTAGTAACAACTCCAAGACACAATGCCTGTGCCCTTCTTCTAACTGTTATGTAAAACACTCTGTAACAGGTGCAACTACAAACTGTGCTCTGGGTTATTAGAGACAGAAATCCTGTAAGAAATATCATTTATCGCAAGCACAGCACAATAAAACTGTTTTAATTAAAGAACAATACGGCCCAAAACAGGGTGAAACTGCTTTTAAATATTTTGTGAGTTTTGAACAGAAAAGCTGTGTCCTCAAAGAAACTTTGTAAAGCAGTAATTGATTTTTTTTTCCCTTTTAAATATAGACAAAGGCCCCCAACTGCTGATTACAGTACTCCCTGAGATCTCTTTTTCTATTTATACTTGCATCCTCACCAATTACTTTTTTCATTTCAGTGTAGCTTTTCCTTATATTCACAACTGGTATTTTAAATTTTTTTCCTCCTGTATTTCCAAAAATTTCCATCTTCTCAGTTATGCTTTACTCACAGGACTAAATCAAGAAACAGGCTCAACAAATTTAAATTTCTAGTTTACTATTTTACATCTGAATTTCTTAAGGTGGAAAACTGTAACTGCTTAGAAGATAAAGCAGCATCTAGAGCTCTCCCTTCACTCTCTCTTGCTCACTTTGCACTAGATGATCTTTCTCTTGTGCTCTTAGAAATGCAGTAAATTTAGAAACTACTAAAGTGAGCATTTCATCTACTAAACAGCTGTGCCTCAACCTGTCTGTTCCAGGGGTGACAAAGCCAAAAGAAACACTGTTCTGATCCACCATGCTAATCACCCCTCTTGCATGCACATGAGGGGACAGATTCTCCTCTGCGATGCCTCCACACCAGCACACGTTAGCGTTAATGGGATCCATGTGCAGCATCAGGAGAGGAGCATTCCCACAAGGCCAGCCTGAAATAAATAAACAGGCCACCCTTTCTGGTGACATCTCTTTTAAATGTCTGCTCTCAGGTACATCAATCAAAGATCAACTTCCAGCCAAAAAAAAGCACCAAACCCACAAGCAGAATAGCCACTGATGGCACCAGGGTGCTCACACCATCTCACACCCCTCGTGCTGGGGTAGCACACACTGCTCTTGCAGGTGTAGTGAAGCCAATCCCAAGGCACTGGGAAGTCCCAGCACTCAAACAAGCCTTGACACCATGTGCCAATAAAACACAACATCAAACCACAACTCCACACTTCTGGAGAGGTGGAACAACAGCCAACTTACTCAGACCCAGCACTGCTTAACTGATATAAAGACTGCAAATGCATTTTTTGTGAGAGCGCGTACATAGTGTTTGCTGATGGTTTGTATTCATTGGAGGAAACATTAGATCTAAAGAGTGATGTTTCTTCTGCTACAGTGAAGCTGTAGAAAGTTAAAAGCAAACAAGCCAAACACCCATGCCACCACGCTGACTTCTGTGACCACTCCTTTGATGAGCAGATCTCCAAGGTCTCCCATGGCAGCGGCAGAAGCTGACACCTTGCTCTGCTGAAGCTGAGCAGAGGGACGAGAGCTCTAGGAGGAGCCTCACCAGACCCTCTCCTCTGACAGGACACAGAGCAGACTGCCCATCACCTTGTTGAGGGGTGAATGCAGATGTGTATGTTTTTCCTACCATTTATTTCACTGACCTTTCAACTCTCTGTTCCCACAACAGCCAGGTAGAGCCAAACTTCTATCCTCCACTCTCCTTTTTGTCACTCTTATCTTAAATAAATACGTTGATGCTGGGGTTTCATTTATAATATCGTATTTGTGGCATGGAGAAGACTATCTGAAATTTCTTTTGTCGGAAGGAAAGTATATTCATTCTCACAGATCCTGACATGCACAAAAGATTACACTTTATCTTGGCTTAATGAGATTTGCTATTTCTTTAATGCATCCTAAAAGTTTGATGGCAGCTAATGCCTGATGTGTATGCACGGCAGCACTGTCAGCGAGAGGCGTGCGGAAGGGTAAGTCACCTCTAAATGAATGAGTGTGGGTGCTGGCAGCCCAAATGCTGATTACAGCCATGTTACTGAGCTGCTTTACCTAAACCTTTCAGCCAGAATTACATGGAAAGTAATATACAATTATGTCTGGCTTCTGGAAAATTTTGAATAATTATAATTCATCTGGTAATCACCAAAAAAAACCCCTTTGTTTTCATGGTCACACAGAAGTCTTTGAACAAAAAAGACCAAGTAATGTTTTGATATGGACTACAGCAAGTCTGTGTAATTCCTTCACAAATTCCTCAATGGTCTACATCAAAAATAAAAACGACAAAGAAAAACTCTTACAGCAAGTTGTTTTAGTCATACTCTATAAATACCTCATACCAGCCATCAGCAACAAAGTTTTAAAAATATGAATATCCCATATTATACAGCCAGGCACTAGACAACTGCAAGGCAGACGTGTACTTCACATCAGCAGTGATGAAAAGAAGTTTAACTGAGCAAGATTTACACACACTCTGAAATACTGGGCTGAACTGGGTCCTTACACCTTCTAGACATGAGAACAATTATCTTAATCGATAAATTTAGGAAGTCAAAGGTATTTTATTATATTATAATGACACTAAAAGTACTGAAATTAAAATTATTGAGAATAAGTCATTTATTTGAGAAACAGACACTTGTCTGGCGGATCCGGCAGGGATCAGCCGGCCGGGTTAGCAAACACACTGACCACCCAGCCTGGCCAGCTCCAAACTGGAATTCCAGCTTTTATCACCTTTTACTTATTATCTGCTGACCTTCTCAGAAACTGAGCTACACGCATCCTGGATAAATTTCAATGGTTTTGTTGGCTCTGACTTGCAAAGCAGCAGTCATTTGCAGGAAGGGAACTATAGGCAGCATTAAGAATATATCCCCTTTGTATCCCTAATACAACGGGATTCATCAAACTGACTTGTTCACGTACTCAGAGTTCAGTTCCTTGGATGCTTCTACACACCTGCCCAAGCAGGAAGATTTGGTGACATTCAACAATAAATAACAATGAAACTACCAGCACAGGAATGTTTTGCATAATAAGCAGCATGTTAGTACAACATTCCACAACCATTAAAAACCTCTCTTCACCCCTAGTGAAATTAATTTACCAGAATGTGTCCTAGTCTTCTATAAAACACTGTGCCAAACAATTCCGTTTTACCAACCCTATTTAGCTCAATGTATCATATTTGCTTTCACTGCTCAGCCACTTCGGTATCCCCGGTTCTTGGTGGGCAAGTCGCCTCTCCTCTGATTCTAATGAACTTGCATATTCTGCTCTGAATAAATCCTGTGCAGGTTTAGGACATCTTCCACAACCAGAGCTCAAGACAAAACTGCTTTATTACCCAGAACCCCCAGATATCACTAATTCTTTTTTTAAATGGGAATGTTGGCATTATTTTTCTCCATGGCTGTCAGGCAGCTGGATCACGTTCACAAAAGCTGCCGTCTTCACGTCCATCCTGTACGCCTTCGCTACAGACTCAAGCTTTGTCTGCAGCTGCACGAATGCAAGTCGACAATTTAAATAGGAATATCTAAAAATCATTTACAAAATGAATTATTTAATACTTTACAAAACTTCTCCCATTTAGCTAGATCATGAATTAGTTTATTTTAAACTGACAAAAAAATTAAAACAGAATTTACATGCCTCTCTGAAAGAAGAGTACTTGTTTTTTTATGACAGGAAGATTTTTAATAGATTGCTTAGACTACAGGCAGAAAACTCAACAAAATTAAGCTTTAAGACAAAACTCTTGCATTATATAGGCATTCTGGCTTGCAAAGGAAAGCACAGTCTAAGATCACTGTGTGTGCCATATAAGCTTTATTTGCTGTAAAAGGTAAGTGGCCCTTGCCAACCTGGAAAGGATTTTATTTTTCCTCAAACAAAAAAAAATGGAAAAAGTCACTGTAAAAATTCTTACCTTCAGGAGGTCAATTTCTTTAATGCAATCTTGCCTGGCCTTGGCATCCATCATTTCAAAAATCTTCAGAGACAAGAACACAGAAGATGAAAATGAAACAACAACAAAAAGGAATTTTGTATTTTAACAAGAAACTGGTCTTTCCCGTCCCAGTTTGTACACCCTCTACTGTAATGAGTACACACACAACCCCCAGATCAAAGAGCAATGTCTTCTTTATTTTGAAACCACTAAAGGGCTAGCAATAGGGTAAAATTAATTTTAGAATCTGTAGGCAACATTCTGAGCACCAAAAAAAAGATACTCGTTTGTGAATTTGCTGTCATGGTTTTCAAAACAGAGTTTAGTTACTATTAATTTCACATGGCAAATAGATTTATTTCTTTTAAACAGAGATATAGCTTCCACTGATTTCTCTGTAATAACTAACAATAATATTGAGCATTAATATTAATTCTGTAATAATTAGAGAGTAAGTCACTAGAAACGAGAGTTTAAAGGATCTGTTGGAGGATTAAAGGCAAATTTCTTCAAACAAAATGCTGTTCTGAACACCACACAATATTTTAAGGCAAGTTACAATTCTATAGAGTTTTTTTCAGAAACTCTTCTCAAGCTCCATCAGCAAGGAGAGGCATTTTGCCCTCCGTGTCGCGATGGCAGACTCCCAGCTCTATCGCTTTAGGGCCCTGTTCCTTCACATTCATTTAACAGTAATTGAGTGAACCCTTTCTATAAAGTAAAAAGTGAAATTGAAAATACATATGAAATTGCATTACTGCCACATAATTCTGATATAGAAACATTATCCCTCATCCTCTTGTACCCACATGTAAACTCAGCACCATGAAGCTTAACCTGACTTCATTAGTATTTGTAAAACTGCTTTGAGAGCTTCAGGAGCATTATTCTTTATTCCTTAAGTAATAAAGTAAAATAAATAAATAAATAAATAAATAAATAAATAAAATAACGAAACTAAAACCCAGCCAAATAAAATAAGAAGAGTGCTGGGTTTTTCAATATAAAAATATCAATTCAGATCATCCAGCGCTCTCAACCTTAAACCCTCAATTTAGAAAGTATTTTATTGCATTATTATTGCTGACAAAAGGACACTGAAAGAGGTACCTGACTCAAAGTTGTCTGTGTGGACACTTAAAACATTTCCATTCTTCATGCTAAATAGTAAGACTTTGAACTTAAATGCTCACCTGAACTTTCTTTAATGCCACAGGTTTTCTGTCCAGAAGACAAGTTGCTCTGTAAACTTCGCTGAATTGTCCTCGTCCAATCTTCTTCTCTATCTGAAAATCTGCCAGTGTGCAGCGATATGGGTACGACGTCAAATGTCTCTGTTCAGGTCAAAAGAAATTACACCAATTAACCAGAAAAAGTGATGCAAAACCATAAACTTGGTCCCTCATCTGTTGTCTTTATGGCTGCAGACAAGTGGTTCCTATGGCTGATCATATTTAGGAGGATAAATGTCTCACAGTAAGGACTGCCCAGCAAGAAAGACAAAGAAATTTGGTGTTGATTTGTTGTACAACGGGCCACAGAATGGTTTGCCTTTCCTTTTCCCACCTTCAATGTTCTTTATCCACTTCAGACAACACTGTACCAGAGCAGTCATGATATAACAGCGCAGCACGCACATCCCCCTAACAGCAGGGACCCGTGTGAAATATTAACCAAACCAAAGCATAAAACCAGTAAGAGCCACCAGAAAGGTACAGAACAGGGTTCAGATCACCGAATGTGCACACCCTCTTGCTCTCTTTTCTGATGGTCAAGAATTTAATCCAGGCTGATCAGTCTATCGATAATTGTGACCATAAATGCATTATTTCCTAGTAAATGTATGAGTAACATGGGCTGAATTAAGTTAAATGATTTTTTTAAAAAGGAAATAAAGTCTTGCCTTCCGTGTAAGTAACTAATTAGTTCCCAAATGCCGTCTCCCTAGTTACACATCCTCTCATCAACTCTGCCTGCTTGTGCCACTCGGGAGATGCTGATGCCGACTTCAGAGCAGTCTCAGGTAAACACCCGGCCAGGCAGGTACACACAGCGTAACGAGGATTACCTACTCCATGGACCAGGAACTGCTCCCTAGAGCCATTCTGCTCTCTTCTGTAATTAACATGGCTGCTAACCAATGCTTAAAAAAGCAATTATGAAAATTAATTACTTAAAGCTTGCCTTGCACACCAAGTAGGATGTTTTAAGCTTGAGCCATTTCAGATTTCCCACTGAAAACCACAAAAAGACAAGTACACACCAAAAGCTGGGTGGGAGAGTGTCCCAGGGACGCAGCCAGTGTTTACAGCTGGATCTTCAGCAGAAAATCCCAGCACAGGTGTCCAGGGAGAGCAGGATGTTTTAAGGAGATGACTATTGCTACCACTGTCATTTCCTAACACTGAGGGGTGGGGCTGGAAGTAAAATTTAAAATGCAGGGAAAGCTTTCTGTCCAGCGTCTTTTGCCAGCACTACACACAAGAAAGTGTGAGGATCTCTTACAGGGTAGATTTATTCTGATGAGTAAGTCTGGACTTACTTTCTCTGCAATAGAAATAAAAGTGACTGCTAGTCAACAAACAATAACAAGTATCAATCAGACATTTGAAAAAGCTTCCCGATTTCAAGGGGTCTGTGCTACTCCAAACTACAATCAGTTACTTGGCAGAGGTTTTGTAAACAAAGTTGTAAAATTCACTGTTTGTAAGAAAACTCAAAGTCCCCTAAATAGTAATTTCTGACCCACAAACTGCACCAATCAACCAAGACAGGGTATTTTGAAACTGTTGCCATTACAGCATCTTTATCACAACAAACAGAGGAGAAATCCCCACAACGAAAGCTCCTGTGCTGCAGGCATCCTCGGGAGAAACGATCATGTTTTATAAACGCTGATGACAGAGATGCAGACAGGAATCACAACCAGACAGTGACAAGACCAGGTCTTTCTGCTGTCACCTTCCCCCTCATCTCTCCGGCAGTGAAAGGCTGTTTGTTGCTGGAGCTTGTCCTCCACTTCCACACCACTGCCCTGTGTCAGTCATGGAGAAGTTGCTGAGGAGAAAGCTCTGCACTTACAGAAGAGAGGGCTGCTGCCAAACTGAAGAGCTCAGGTGGTTATGAACTCCAGAGAAGACAAAAACGCAGCACCATAATGGCCAGCCAATGTCTGCTAATTCAAGTAGGCACACAACTGGAAATTTAACTCCAGGCCATCATGATCATCAGCTTTCTCGGTTTAAGTTCCCTAAAAGAGCAAACCCACTCCTTTTCAGATGAAACGACACCTTGAGTAATTATTTTTGAAATGCCAAGGCCACAGGTAAATTTTTCCATCTACCACCGTGAGCATTTAAATATTTTCATACTATGAAAAACGGTTTTAATTTCTCTAGGCTAAAGATGACACAATAAAACTTCTAATTCACAATCAGTAACCTCCACAAATAAGAAGGCAGCACTGGAACCTGCAGTCACACAGAAATACACAGCTAACTGCATCAAGTGTTTCCTTTAAACAGTTCAGCAGAAGAAACTCAGAACACAACTATTTGTTCAACTTGACTGGTAACTAACCAGGAACCTCTCCCATTTCCCAACCTCTTTACCTATCAGCTACTAAGCAAATTAATTGAACTGCCCAGTCAAACAGCTTCACCCAGGCAAAACAAAGGTGTCAGTACATAAAACAAAACACTTTTTCCTAATTAAAAACTAGAAAGGAATCGAAGCATTTGCTCCACCATGAACATGTCCCCCTGAGCCACACCCTTCTTGAGTAGCAAGAAAGTCTGTGCAAAAGCTTTTCTAACTTGGAGTTAACATTCACAAAAGAGTTTTAACAAAGATTTGATGAAGCAACAACCATAAAACTTTCTTTTTAAGGAAGAAATCCATGCTGCAACTGAGGATGGTATCCATTTGCCCTTCATAAATCATTAAATTGTGTGTTTAAACCAAGAGTGTTTAAGTGTAAATTAATATTTTAAGCGTGTGCCAAGGAATATCTAGCAACTTCTTAACTTGAAAATATAAATAAATGGTAGGCAAGTGACAGGGTGTATGTGTGTGTCCCAACCACTTTCACATGGTGAGCACAGAAAGTCTGCTTGCCATGCTGGAGTTAATGCCGGGTGATGACTGGACACCTTCGCTGATATGTTCTGGCATCCTCCAGGACTACAGCTGCACATTTACATATGCAATGACCTAGATTTGCATTTGCTATCACAACCTATCAGACCTAATTAAAGTAATGGAGCTTTCATACAGGCTAGATGTTTGATTATGGTATGAACCAGAGAGCATGCTCAGGTTAGACCAAACCATACCAGAAAGCTCCCTGTTGAGTACAGCAGCCCATTTCCCATACAGCCCTTCAAAATTAACCTCCTCTTACGCTTTACTGTACTTAGGCAGGTAACTCTTCTAAATCCTGTTCCAAGGACACGTTTAGAATTGCTAAGAAATATCTCCCTCCTCAGAATACCAGCCCTATAGTCTGGCCCGCACACATTTCACTTATTTCATGACTTTCAACAAGGAGAACTCAATTTTTTTCAAGCCGTTCCATGTTTAACCACTACAATTTTATCCATTCATTCAAATAAGCCATGATCTTTATTTCTGCAAACCTCAGAATTTTCACACACAAACTGCGTGTAAAATTAGACATCACCATCATCTTCAAACCTGTTAATCAAAAATAGATTGTCTCATTTTCAGGACAGACTCAGGCTCAGTGAAGGGTTCAGGTCTGCATGAATAGAGTAAAACCAAACCACTGCCTCTGCAGAATGGGTCTGAAGGTCAGTGATGGAGCTTGAATTAAAAAAAAGATATAAAAAGAAAAAAAGAGGAGAAAAAAAAAACCCCACCAACAACACCTTCCAACCACTGGACCTCTAGAAACACTATGAAAATTGGGCTGTTTGCACACCCCTGTTCCCAGGGCGGCAGCAGGAAGGGGACAGTCTGGGAAGAACGAGTTCTGAGACAAAGGCTGTTCTCTTCATCCACACAATGAAGCCTCATTCTTCCACTGTTCCATTAAAAAAAAGTCACCAAAGATTAAAGTCAATTAATTCCTCATTCGAATAAAGAGGCTATTCTTTTGTAACAAGAAATGCAGAGATTATTCCAAGAACAAGCTATTCTGGACAACATCTCTGGTATCCATGTTCTCTTTGAGATGTAATCACTGATGCGAGAGCAACAATTTCAGAGCTGGCAGAAGTATGGAACGACAGCCCTTGTCACAGTACTTCGGGGAGAATATTGCCAGAACTTGCAGCCACAAATTTTGAGGGGTTACAAGATTTTCTGCAAAACAGAATTAGGAAGATTTTGTAATACTAAAAAAAAAAAAAAAAATCCAATGAAATAAAAACTTCAGTGAGATTATCTTGTGCAGACCTGAACAGGTATGCTGCAAGGATAAGAAACTGAATTAAAGATTAATAGGAGTCTCTATACACCAGACTATAGAGCAACCCAGGCAAACATGGAGGATGACACTATTAGGAGCTCCCTGCTATACACTTGCTCCTGGGTGTGGATGCAGTTTCTACTCATGCTTCCACATTTTTGGGGGTGTCTGTCACCGTGGTACCAGAGGTGCCTGAGCCCAGGCGACTCTCTGAGCGTGCAGGAATACAAACACACCCAAATTTCCAACTGGAGATTTGGTAAAATTCCCTCCCAAGCCTTCACACGCTGCTGTGACCACAGGCAGGTAGGACAGCTGCTAACCTGAATGGCATTTTTTAAAATGAGTAGTTGTACAGCTGAGAGTTTTTATTTGGGGATAAGAAAGAATAAGAAAAGTCTGTCAATCTCAAGAACTGTTTGGCCAGTAAATTTGTCTCTTGGTAATTATTTAAGAGCTGGGGAAAACCTGGACAGTCCTGAGAAAACTGTACCAAGCAGCATTTCCTGCAGCCTCTAACCCGACGTTTCAGGCAAAGGAAGGTACTGAGAGACTGAAGACATCAGTATCAGTAAAGCACCAACGTGCTGCAGAGCAATGTCTGCACGACTGCTTCTCCCAGAGGCACGGGAAAAATAAACCCAAATGAGCTGAAAAAAGGGGAAATGCTCACTGCTAATTACACAATACCTAAACCCACAGTGCTAATGTTAATTAATAATAAAGTCAGTTGCTTTAGTGCCGGAAAGCCGGCGTTAGTCATCAGTCTGCACAAACGGCTACAAGGTCAGGAGATGTTTAGATTATTTTTAATCGACTTAAAAATTGTTAAATGGTTAACCAACAGTTAAAAAGTCAGACGCTACAATCTTTAGATGCCAATAAAAGTATCGTTCCTGTAGAGCCATGAAATGAAATATTCTTCAGAAGAGTAAAAACATACTCGCCCAATTAATTTTCTGAAATCTCATTAAAAAATTTAGCCCGACTAAGTCATACACTTCTGACCTGAATTTTAATTATCTTTATGCTGGATATAAGGGGGTTTTCTGATATTTGCAATGCATCATTAATTTTAAAGGAATGGTTTCCTTGCTTCTAAAGTGCATACTTCATCTGAATGACATTTACTGTAAACTAATTTCACCTTTAAAAGACATCTGCGACAGGAGATGGCGAAGCTTCAGCCCCTCCAGTTCAGCACATACACATTATACGCAATGATTTACTATCAACATCAGTGCTTCAAACCTCTTTATGATGTCTCAAATTATACACCCATCTCCATTCAATAATGCCTACCTGAAAAGAATTTTGCATACTTTGAGGCTGAAATTCCAGTGTGAATTTATGAGAACACGTTAGAACAGATTGATTAAAAAAAAACCCAAAAACTTCTAAGCTCACAAGAGATGAGGAAACTTTTAAAATATGGATTATCCTTCAAACAGGTAGTCAAGTAATTATTGAAGAATACATCAGGTTTTTCAATTTGCAGCTTCAAAACTAGACTATACAGTCATCATAAAATATCCTTAATCTGACTTGTTACCTAGAATTTAAAGTTTGCTGAAGAACTTGGCTTGAATTTCAAAGTTTTAACATCCCTGTCAGCAGATGTTTGTAGTAGTTTATGCCAAGAGAGAAATACCAGCTTGAAAATACTAGCCCAAGGTGATATTCACAAATAAATTCATATTAACATAGAAATAATTTAAGCATTTCAGAAAACAGTAAATTGAAGAGTCTTTGCTGCCAGATGTCCAGTTCAAATCTATTTTCAATCCACAGACCAAAATGACACTACCACGAACAGCTCTGCTGCTAAGCTGTGTGAGCACATAAAAAGGCTGCTCCTTTAGTGAGTTCTTGTGCTTATTTAGTACGAAAACTAAGTTAAAAATTGTATCTCCATATTTTTATATCACCGATTTACTCCTAAATAACTTTCATTGCTTACTGCTTTACAGATTAAGTAATCTAGAGATTTAAATAACTGACACTTTCACTCTGGAACATTCCTGGAAAATGTTCTGCCTCTTTCTGACGAACTTCATCAGGTTGATGCTGGGCAGGTAAGGGAGTCAGAAGCCAAAACTGTTATTTTATTGGGCCTTTTTTATATCAATATATTCACTTATTCTAGAAAACTTCTAAATATGAAGCATTACTCAAACGTGTCACCTTATCACTAAACTAAAGTAGTTAAAAGACAGAAAAAGTCTGATGCACTCACTCAGAGCTCTATACTAACCAGTTATAAAAGAGAAATAACACCTCTGTCAGAAGGAAAGAAAAAAAAAAGCTTTAGGAAGCAGTGTAATTACAGGAAAAGTTTCTACTAGAGGAGCACACCGCTGCTCTGGTCTTTCTGGAGGTGACAGAGGAGTTTTGAATGAAAGGGCTGGAGGAAGAGAGGGCCATTCCACACAAAACCCCTCCTTTTCCCAGACTCTGAAAGCTCAAGTTCTGGTTTCTCTGCTTAAGCTTTTACCTCTGCTATTCATGACATTTCTTGTAAGACAAGTTGGGTCAATTTTTCCTTCCCAAACCTCCCTCTCTTCCACAAGCACGTATGCATTACTTAGAACTTCAGAAGAAAGAAATGCTGTAACTTTGGATTCTTCTGGGTAATATGTACCAGAAAATGGAAAATTATACACAGTTATGTTCCTGCAAAATGAAAAATCAGAAATATGTAATAAGCAATCACATCATGCCATCAGTGTCAGGCAGCCTGCTCTCTAATAGCACAGTTTTTGTTAATTTCTAAACTGAGTTTGATGGGGAGACGCATTTTTTTCAGTTCTCTGGTAGATTGGATATTTCTGTTATTCAGCCTTTTAAGATTTTTATTTTAACAGCAAAACCAAAGAAAGTCTTCTTTCTGCAATCCTAATTCCAAACTAGATCGTGCTCAGAACAGTTAATACACTGGGAGACCTCCATTAACACAACGTGGGTATTAACAGAGTAGAGGGGAGGTTTCACTGAACAATGACCATCCAGCAAAATGAGCCCACTCGGCATCAGCGTAACAGCAGTACACAGATTATTAGCTACTAATTACACTTAACTATGTCATTACAAATTCTAACATGTGCTCCAAGATGCCATGAATGTATCTGCTGCACAGGAATACTTCCTAATCTTGTTCATGAAATAATTACAGGGGCTCTATCCTGCCAAATGAGGCAGTAATTAACCCTAATTGCTCAAAATGCAACTGGCTAATTCTAGGAGATTAATCAAGGGGATTCAATTATTATTAAATGACTTAATATGACAAATTGCTACATTAGGAGAGGGGGGCTTTGCTCCATACAACGTTACTTTCCCAGCAGTGCTGTGTAAGATACATTCATGGCTGTGCTCTGTGTAGGCAACAGAGTGCTGCTGCAAACCCTGTGCTGTGCTTTGACACAGCTTCCCTAACGACTTCTTGTCTGAGGAACCCAGGTCACCACTGGATCACCACTGGATCACCACTGGATCACCACTGGACTGCACGTCTGGAATGACAAATCAGCACCCACAGCCCCCTCCCCAAGGTAACGTTACTCCACAGCTTCCTTCTGACAGCTTTTCCATGGTGCTTTTTGTTTAGGCCCTAAAATACATGTAGGTAAAACTTAAACACAGTCTGGAAAAGGCAAGCAGCTGGAATTCACCAAATACAAGTTTCATTATCACAGTGAAGGTAGGATTGGTACTCTGAATGCAAGTCTAACCCCAGTTCAGCCCAATTCTGGGGTAAGGCAGGGAAAAGAGAGAGGTATGAGCCACTACAGGGAAACTTGGTAATAGTACCGTCAAAATACATTGTGGGAGAGACTCCAGAGACTCACAGGAAACAAAGTCAGAGAGCCTACAGTCAGGTAGGGTGAACTTTTTATTGTATTTGGTAATTACCTCTTCAGCATTTATTATTAAACTATAAAAGGAGATAAAATACATTTCACTTACACAACCAACTGCTTTTCTTTGGCCCTTTCTTCAAAGAACCAGAGAGAAGACAAAGCCAACGCAGTAAATGTTTTTATAAGACGATTTTAAAATCCTTGCTTTAAGCAAAATTCAAACTATTTCCTTTTTCTCTTATTATCATCAAAAAACTGGATTCAGGAAACTCTGCCTAGCTGGCTGGCAGAATCCCAAACTGGATATGCCCTAAAACTGCTGTAACTGCACCATAAACAAAAGGGGGGAGGAGGGGGAAGGCTAAATGCTAAGAAATCTCTAGACAAAAGGAAGGGGAAAAACCACAGAAGGGGAAAGATTAAAGAGACACGTGCTCTTACCTGAGGATCATGCTGGTATTCCTGCCCTGGCAGCTTGCAAAGAGGGTTGTTCTGGTCCCCTAGATGATGTGGATGGTTATGCTGCCCTTCCATGGTATCATACCAAACTCTGCCTCACAGTTCTGCTGGAGTTAAAAGAAAGAGGGGAGAGAAAAGTCTCATCACTGTCCATCCAGCACTGAAAGCAAGGAACTCTTTCTAGGGGTGCTGACACGTGGCTGTGCATCAAGGCAGCAAGGACGGATGCCTCCCCTTTCTTCCCTGGGACAGTTGTTTGGCAGAATTTCCTACAAAAATTATAGAAACTAAAAGCATGCCCACAGACCCATCAAGGCAGCAAGGACGGATTCCTCCCCTTTCTTCCCTGGGACAGTTTGGCAGAATTTCCTACAAAAATTATAGAAATTAAAAGCATGCCCACAGACCCCCGCCTGGCTCCGAGACCCTCTCACAAGGTCCCTCCCCGCAGAGGGTGACTCAGATGCTGCAGTTTCCAGGCCAGCACATCACAATAACCTAAAGTGACAGTCTGCTCACCTTCAAAAACGCTATCATAAAGTGCAGAGGGTGTCAAGAGCTGCCCAGCAGGCAGCTGAGACATTCCCAGTGCTGGAACAGCACCGTGATCCCTGCAAAAAAATGCTGAACTGATCCTCCTCCGACACAGAGCTGCGTGGATTCCAGGAACGCTGGAGTCAGCGGTAACAAGGGGCAGTTTGGGGCTGTGGGCTGGAAGCCCACCAGATACATCTTCTGAACACACACACACACATTTTCTAGTCTTTCTAGGAAACAAAAACCACACCTGAGCTACAGGTGTCACCACGGCTCAGCCTGACAATGGGACGAATCCTGGTAATTTCATCAGCTGTTCAGGGGACACACTGACTGTGGATCACAGCGCTCCTCACAGTGCTCCTCACAGTGCTCCTCACTCCACACCAGCTCTGGGGCCAGGCCCCCAGCAAAGCCAGTCCTCAAAATCCCCTCACAGCACACACAGAACATGCACAGCAAACACACTGACGTCCTCTCCCCACAAAGGGCTGTACACAGGTTTTTGGAGCTCACTTAACGATGCTGTTCATTATCCACACACCCTAGGTAACACGTCATCTAGAGTCGCATTTTTGCCATCCTAAGCAGTGACTAGAAGTGTAATGGTGACAAGGGAAGACTTGGTGGCCAACACAAGCATTTCCAGAAACTTGTTTGAAGAGTTTTGGCAAGTATTCATTCACTCAGTGAAAGAGCACAACCTGACCTCATTAGTGTATTAATAGTGCATGCCTGGCACGTGGGCAATGACTAACTCTTAATTTAAAATACAAAGGTATTCTAAATATTTGTGGGAGTGGGGGAGAAAATATGATGCAGAAGAATTTCTGTAGCAAGTTGTGCTTGGGTTCTTTTAACAGTTGTCAGTGAAACAAGCCTTTAGCTCTGGCAGATCTTTCCCAACATCAGCTACCTTAACACGTGCACACGCAGGATCGGGGAGCAAGCAGAGAAAAGGCTCTTCTTGTTTCTTAAGCAAATGGGCTTTCAGTCTAACAAACACTCACGAGAAAGGAGTTGTGAGAGCTGGTGTGTATATTTAAGCAGGCTAACACATGGGTTACTCTCCATAAAAACAGCTTTCCAACGTCAGTACTATGACACTCCAGTGGGAGAAGGATAATCACTATTAGTACAAAGAAGTTTGACTTTACGATTCCTTCAGTATTGGGCATCTGTAGGTTTATTAGTAACCAGGTGAATACTTAAAAAATAAAAATATGTCTCTTAATATTGATGTTAAACTGTCCTATGAAATGTCTACCTTACATTATACTGTCAGAACTATCTTAATTATTTTATTATTCATGATTTGAAGAAAGGCTGTTTACTTGAAGGGAGAAGGTAACACACGTTCCTTCTCTTCCGAGTCCACAAGCACAGAGGAAACACTGCTGGGGCCTGCAGGCTGCCAGCTTCACTTCTCAACACTTCTCTCCAAAGGAATGCCAAAATTTCCCATTCACAGCCTCCAGAGAAAGGGCATGTCCAGGCAGTGTCGTGTGAAATACCTGTACTACCACTGATCAAACATCGCATCTACTGCATCCTAACGCTCAGAAAGAGAGAAGGGAGTTATTTCTGAATCTGAGAACCTGAGTCATCTGATCACACACAAATCTGGGACGTTCCTAAGAGAACCAGAACTTTCCAGCTGCTGTAAGGAAACTCAAGGTCCAATTCCTTCCCGTGAGGGATCAGACAATGGGAAGGCACCTACCAGCTCAGAGCAGCCCGGCTGCCACGAGCGTGTACGGGAATGTACAAGGCGGAGTATCTGGCTTCGGTCCCTGTTTGTTTAAAGCACTGCAGCTGGAAGCAAAGGAAGAAGTAAGAACAAAATATCAGCTTTGAAAAGAGATATGGCCCAGCTCACATGACAGCAGCGCCAGCCTGCTGACACCTACGGGACAGCGTGTCCTGCCCCAGGCTGTCAGCCCGGCTATTCTGGGCTGTGGGCACATGCTGCAGGCAGACGGGAAGGGGATCCCCGGGAAGGGGCTTCACGGAGGGTCTTCAAGGAGCAGCCAACAACACAAATGCACTTCATATGTCAAAAAAGGTACACAGATTGCAGAGAACTGCAATTCTACAAAATCACACCAGTTTTTTTGAGATTCTCTCTTTTAAAAAGTCTAACTACAGAGCCAATATTGCAACTGTATTTTTAAACATGAGAATGTTGAGCAAAGACAACCACAGTGGCTGATACAACAGTGACTTGCATTCCCCCATTCCAGGTACCTGCATTCTCCTGAGGAACTGACCACATTTTGAGCTATATTTTACTAATTCTGAAGTTAGTTTGGATACTAGCTGCAACATGTTAGACAGGACTACTGAAGAAAACCACAAACACATAAGAAATGTGTAAATCTGTTCAGCCACCCCTCACTCCATCAGGCTACACAGTCTGCGCGTTAAGTCAGCTGTCCCATGGAACCCAACAGCTACCATTAAACCCTTCCTTGTAATTAACACAAGCATTTGAATAAGATATATCACCCCAAAAGCTGTATCTTCATTCCTTCAAAAAGGAAAGATCTTCTCAAAGTTGTTTCTCCCACCTCACTGGGGCTACAGGGGTCAGGACAGAAGCATCTCATGCTGAGAGAGGCTGTTTCTACACAGAGCATCATGTCAACGTCAGCCACACCACAGCAAAAAGGCTGAACTACCAAACATTTCATCTTAGTTAAAGCATGGAAGGCCTCCTCAACTGACAGCAACATTAATAGGTAATGAATTTTCCTTTAATCTTTTTTTTTTTTTAAGTAGCAACCTTAAATGAAACGTTTAATTCACTGGCATCTAGAACCAGTGGTCACCAGGTCTAAACCAAAGTTATGTCTCCCCATCTGCATGAGAAGTGGGAGAAAATAAACCTCCTATCCTGGTGTATTTCAGGATGTAACTCTACAAACAACTGGACCAAGATCAACAAATTTACTTTACATGTGACTTCTCAGCAGCAACAGGATCATTGACACAATACAGCATCAAAGAAATCAAAAAGGGAAGGAAAAAAAAAAGCTACTCCACACAAAAGCAAGCAGCGACAGTAACACTCCAGATTCGGTCTCGTTTCCTTATTACAAATGGGAGGTGGAGGGAGAGCAGTTGCAGACAAATAATTGAAGATTTTTTTAATCTGTTTAAACAGCCAAAGACAATAGTAGGAAATAAGACGAAAGGTCTTGGACTAAGCTCTCAGCATTGGCATGTTTTTACTTTACATTGTTCTAGCTCTGCACTTTTCCTTCCCAAGTGACAGGCTTTTTCACTCCTGCTTCCAAATTTCCTACGAAGCTTTGCAGTGTCAAACATCTTCAGTCTAGGTCTTGACCATGACAGTAAATTAAAACGTTTTTAAATTGTATGACGCATCATCTATCTTTCCAGAAAGTGGATAAAAGCACAGGATCATGGTCTGTGAAAGGCATTACAAGAACTACCTAACAGTTCTCTGGAATTACTATGGATACTCAAGTATTTCATACACATAAGTCTCCAGTAACACATATGGCTCAAAAATCCACATGCACAAAAGGAAGAACTGTATATGGTTCATAAAAGCTCTTGCAGCATTTCCCAGCTTCTGAAGACACATTTCTATTCAATTTTAATCAAAACTGAAGCATTTACCTCTACCTCCACAAAAGCAACTGTCTGCCTTGGAACTACAGGCTAAAAAAGAAAACAAACTGTAGCACCTGGGTTCCAGTCCTGGAGAGAGGAAGGGGTAAGCCCAGCAGATAACCATGTTTGTGCCTCCTGGTAAATGAAGAGGAAGACTTCACTGAAGCTCTATTGATACAGCAGTACTCACAGGATATTCCAGCCAAGTCACGTTAAGGATGTATCACAATTGTTTTGGTATTTGGGGTCAGTTTTAATCAGCCAGACAAATTCCAAATTACTTGGCTTGGCTGCCAACCAATGTAATAACTTTTACAAAAGCAAAATTGTCAGCAGTTCAGGTTACTTTCAAATCATTCAACACGAGCAAAATCAATTACCTTGTCCATGTGCCACCTCTGTTTATAGTAACAGACAGGCTCACTTCCCTCTGCACCGACCACAGAAGTGCGCTCATCATACCAAAATCAGAGAGAACTCTCATGGATATGGAATCCACTGAGATTTCCAGTTGTTAAACTATCAGTACTTAGCTGCACAGTATAAATAGAGACACTTGGTAAAGCCTTTAACTTCCTAACACAAGAAAGACACGACGACAGCACGAGCCACACACAAAAAATGGCAGCCCCGGTACCACCGAGCAGTGCGGGGTTGGTTGCCTGTACCCGATTCACCGGGGGAAACAGCTTCCCAAAACAATGGGAGGAAGTGAAAGATTTTCAATTAAATCAGAGGCCAACTTAAAGTAAATGAAAAATTGAGAAAATGTAACTGAACTCGGTGTAGAGCTGCCTCACTTCTCCCACCAGATCTTAAGGTACAAGCTGAGAAATTTTGAGAACAGTGCATTGAAAATACCCAAGGTACCAAAAACTTCCACTTCATTCTCTTCAGGTTTGCACCTCAGCAGCTTTGCAGGCAATTCAGTTACTGGTAAGAATTCAGAATACATTTAAGAACATAGTGGGGAATACCACCAAAGTCCATGTAGGATGAGTAGCTTACTCTCTCACATTACAACTTGACGGAGGTTTGCATGTCACCACATGCGCTCCACTCCACAGGGGAGTAATCCAAAAAGGAGAAACAAAATCTATGTCCAACTGTGCCAAAACCCCTAAAAAATAAAAGATCCCACCCGTGCAGTAACCCAAGTGCCCGGCATCATTCAAGCACCCTGCCACTCACTGTCACCCTTTGGCAGCACAGTTAGTACTGCACACGGTGGCAAAACTCACAGGAAAACTGGTGTTTTTACAAAGGAAGGGACAATAAAAGCCCTCCCATGCAGTCAGCTCCCCCACCACGTCCCAGGCTGCAGTTCCTCTGTAGGTACCCAACTGTCCTTATGCCCCAGGACCAGCAGAGAGCAAAACCAAACACAAAACCCCACTGAAGCCCATTGTACCTTGCAGGTACCTGCCAGGTGGGATTCTCTGAGCACAACAGCCCAGGGCACTCGTAGCAAAGGCCAAGATCATTAGTTAAGAGACAGTCATTAAGGAGCAGAACCTCATCAGCATCTTGGCATTCAGTCTCACACACCCTCCTGCCCGGGGTGCAGCTCCTCTCCAAACCAGCTTGGTGAAACAGCTGTGACCAGTCTAATCGGGTATCACCATGTGTCTCCGGATGCCTCAAACTCAACTACAGGCCAAATTATTTGCTCCCAGATGTATAATCAACGTGACAGGAACTCCAGAGCAGACAGCAAAGTAGCAGTTTGAGCACTCAGTGTTGCAACTGTTTTCTGTACCAACACTCTTCACCTTTCCTGCAAGACACACCAGCTGCTTCCATGTGCCCAGGGTTCAGCTCTGCTGCTGCCCACAGCGCCGGAGGAGCCAGGAAACCCCAGCGCTCCAGCCACCGCTGAACCGACCCGCAGCGCCGGGGACGCACTGCACGGAGCAGCTCTTTCTGTAACACACGTTGCAGACTTCACAGTGAACAGCTTTGAATGAGCCACAGCAATTCCAGCTTTCCCTGCTACTACCACAAAAAGTATTCTGCAGAATAAACGACGAGGTTTTCCACTTTTGCAGCACTTCCTACTGTAAAAGCAACATGACTCCATCTCGAGAAGTCTCAGCGTTCCTGGCTGTGAAGCGAGGGCAGCTGTGCCCTTCCTGGAAATGCTACACGGCTTTTTGTACCTCTGACCTGCTCCAATGCCCTCAAATATCATGCCAGATATATATATACATATATATATATATATGCTTTTCCACTCAGTTACTATATCCTCTCGCTACACAGGGACTTGGGAGGGAGGCAAACAGCTCTCGGTACCTTGTGCAAAATAAAACAAAAAGGCAAGTCTCATAGTTCCAGAAATCCATGAGTTGTTTAAACAGTCAAGTGCATTATTTAAACTACTGCACAAATTTCCACCTTTTAACATATACAAAGAACTGAGATTAAGGGTGGATAAAATGCAGCAGTGCAGATAAGCCAGGCTGCCAGGTGAGCTGTGGATACCCGCAGCAGCCGGCAGAGCCCAGGCTCTCCCACCTCCCCTGAGCCACCAGCACGCGCTTCACTGCACGCTCCCAAGGACTGGAGCACTGCAAACTACTTTACAAAACAAACACAGCCACATCAGGAATACTTGCTTCTTCTCTACTGCCCAATAATATTCTTCCCCATGCTTGCTCATGAAATAAATCTGTCAGGATACTCTATGAGATTACCTATATATTTAAATGATGATCTTGGCTTATGATTACATTATGGCTGTGGTTCAGGGTACGTGCTGGGGGGAAGGCAGTCCGGTCCTAGGAGAGTATTATTTTCGAGTGACTTTTATTGTCCATTATCATACACCATTTCTGTCACAGCGATGATGCCTGGCAGGAATAGTTCACAACAGAAATATCTTTGTCGTTAGTATTCTCATTGCAATTTAGTCAGATCAACCTTTAGATCTCATCCATCATACTGAAGAGCTTTGGCAAAGCGAGCGCAGTAATATATGCTTCCATGCAAAACCTAATTACAGGCTAGGTTAAAAAGCCTACCCCACTCCTTCTGCAGCGCAAGGTGACAGGAAATCCTGAGCATCCCTTGGTTTCTCACTCTCCCTTTTTGCTGGTGAAGTGCGTAACCCGTTCATTACAGCAGACTGCTTCTGTCTGGCACATGACAAACTTACTTGAACCTAACAATTAAACTTCCGACAGTGCTTCCAAAAGCAGAGAGTATTTACTGTAAATGCCTGACAATTTTTTCCTCTCTGCTCCTCTCTCTGAACAGTCACCTTATGATGACTGGAAATTACCATAAGCAAATAGCAGCCTAACATCCCCAAACCCCCTCATGTTCATGTGGAATACACACCTGCCAACACTGAAAAAAAAAGATATGAATATGGATGTTAAAGGAAACAACGTGAGGAATGCCACTGAAATGCACGAGACAGGAGAGAACACTGCAAGAGCAGAGCTAAATAATGCAATTCTGTAAAAAACTGTTCAGAAAGAGCTGCTGACACGAGGCACGGCTGGGCTGGCCGGAGCGCTGCGGTGGCAAAGCTGCCTGCGACCACCACCCACCCCGCAGGGGAAGGGTCTGTCCTGCCAACAGCTCCAGACTGCAGCGAGGGAATTCAGGCAAGAACTGTTAGACACAGTGCAGATCCAGCACCAGTGAACAGCTTCACAATTTTAGGCTTAGCATCAAGATGAAACTGCATCAGTGGGTACACACACACAAATGTAACACAGTACAAGGTACACGTGCAAAGCCTGAGAATCATGGAATGGTTGAGGTTGGAAGGGACCCTCCGAGGTCACCCAGTCCAACCCCCTGCAGTGACAGGGACATCTTCACTTAGAGCAGGTTGCTCAGAGCCCCATCAAACCTGACCTTGAATATCTCCAGGGACAGGGCCTCCACTACCTCTCTGGGCAAGCTGGAAGCGTGAACAGACTCTTAAAGACTGTTAAATATATTAAGACCGGTCAGTTACACAACTTTGGTAGATTTAGTTAAGTCACCCATGACCAAAGCGCTAACACAACTTCTCTGTTGACCTCAGCTCCAAAGGACAAATGGAAACTGGCAGAAATCAACTTTCCCAGCCTTTAATATCAGGGAAGGCCCTGGATCGAGTACTAAAGTAATAAAAGCATCGGTCACCAAACACAGTTAAAGACAGCAGTTGTGTTTCCAAGTAAAATTTTCTTTATCAGTATTTTTAAGTACTAAGGACTCCAGCTGTGCTTTTTCTAACTCAGCCTTTATTTGAATCTCATTTAAGAGACTGGCAGTTTTGAAAACTTTCAGAAGCATATCCTCATCCAACCTTAAAATATTCAACTTATGAAATTCACTTCACAATAAGAAAATACAAAAATATATCTATGTATTTATATATTGAAAATTTTACAAGTCGCTGCTGCCCAATCCGAATGTCACAGCCCTGAGTGAAAACCGTACCTGCAATTTATAAAGCCCTCAAAAGGATGAGGGTGTTTGTACCAAGGTGACCACTGAGCAGGACGGTGTTTTAATCACACCTTCAATTTTAGGAGTGCTGGAAGTGCCCTGAAAGCCGGTGCAGGGGGGCTTGTGTTAGATTTTCACCAGCCAGTAACTGAGCACTGGCTTCTCAAAGACCCAAAATCCACTAACTGAGAATGTTTTAGTAAAATGGCTGAAAAGCCCTAGAGCTTTTTCATACTGTGTCAACAACTGATATTCATTAAACAAATGCTGTGACAGACACTGTAATTCACTGTTCCATACCTAGAAGCAAATTGACATTAAGTCAACTATTTAAAGCTATTCGGAGCCATCTCACTGTGGATGTCAATAAAACAAATGCTTCCTGCCAATAATTAACTATCTGTGTCAAACTTCCACTCTCTTTCACACCACTCTCTACATCCAGCTCAGGTCCATATTCCCATTTTAAGCAAGCAAGATTATCATTTCAAATACTCTTCTTCTAGTTTGGGGACAAACCTAGTAAAATGACTCGAAAATAGCAAGTCCTGACACAGTATCTCCCCTCCCTGACTGTATGATTATGCCTCAAGATGCTACTTGAGTTTATACAACACTTTTGACAGAATGTTTCCTATGCCCATTACTTTCATCAGTTCTCACCACCGACCAAGAACATAGTTAGCTTACTCCTAATTTTGGTTTAAGAAGGTTTGAGTAAAGGGTTGGTTTTTTTCGTGGTGGTGTTATGTTGGGTTTTTTTTTTTCCCTTCTTCTGTGTTGTACTATCAACTCCCTAGAACTTGGTCCCAAATCAAAAGACATAATTGTTTGTAAAAGTCTTTGAATGCTTTTTTAGATGCTATGCAGCTCAATCCACCCATTATAAGGGATGGTTGCACACGGCTGCTATTAAACAGTCCTAGGATCAGTGCCAAGAGTACTTGGTGATTTACAGTTATGACTAAGTAATCAATGTGATAAGATAAATGTTCCCAGCATAACTGGACCATTCCTACCTCGTATTTCACTGCATGGAATTTCCTAGTGCAACACCACATGTAAATAGTTATGTACAATGTTTGTGTAAGATGTAGATAAATACCAAACACATACATCAAAATTGAGGATGGAGAGCAGTCAGTGGCATTTGAAGTGACAATAGTTCCTCTGAAGATAGATAGTACTGTAAACACAGAACACCAACAGCAGGTTGCATTTCTTCCCCAACTAATTTTCACTTATGTAGGTTTCAGACAAAATAATAAGCCATCATACCTTAATTTAAATTCTTCTAGTTGCCATTTTGAGCCTTCCAAAAGTACTCACTATATTCATTTTTACAACCTTTGAAACATTAGAGATAGACCTCTCTGGCCATTACTGGTGCTAATGAAACACATATCAAAAATAAACACATACTAAATCTACCTGGAATTTTACTGTATTGCTTCCTAAGCATGCAACAACATGCTCACCTTTTAATTCAGAATGCAATAAAGCTTTAAAGCCTGAAGCCAAATTATTTAAGAGCATTTCTGTTATCGTTCTCAGAATTCATTCACGTCTGATGAAGGAAAGATTAAAATACAGGCTGGAAATATATTCCTAACGTATACATTATAGAAACTGCCAGACATTTTCACATCATTAAATCATAACTGAAATAAGTAACAGCACATACAGCTCTGGTGTGCACTGTCTGCACCAGTAACATCAACGTCATCGTCACGCCAGCAGGATGGTCCCTTTCTGCACCAAGGGAACAATCAGCTCTCTGCACTTCAGCGAGCAAACCCTCCGCACCACCAGCAAGCTGACAATCTACACGTGAAATACAAACAGTTTCCACTCCCAATCAACATCTGAAGAGCCCTTGTGAAAAAGAAGAGCCAAGAATCAAGCAGTGATTGTTCCCAACCTACGGCGAGGACACCCAGCCAATCCCTGAAGTAAGCTCCTACCACAGACAACTAAGGACCCAAACCACTGCCAAAGCTTGTTCCTATCGAGGCTCCTTTAGCAACTACCACCTCGAACAAGAGCGTGAGCAAACAGATCATCTGAAGCCAGTCAGGCAAAACCAGAAGTAACATTCAAAGTAAGAAAGGATTTTAAAGAAGCTCTGCTACTACAGCCCCAAAACCCAAACGTGGGAACCGTTCAGCCTGGTCTGTTCTGCGAAAGCTTAATAAACACAGAAGCTGAAATCCTACCAAAGTTTTCTATAAATACATGAATACACGTGTGGTTAGAAACACCTCCACTCGGGACTGATAAATACCTTTGAATTAGCACAGTTCCAAGCATTTGACAAATACTAAGCAAACCTCACAAAGATACTTCTGCAATATTGCTGTCATTTCTCAAATGTTTAAGGAAAGTTCAGGCAGACCAAAGTGAAAGAGCCTGTGTCAGATGTAACCGCGCTGTTCATGCAGTTTTTCTCTAGAGCCTTCAATTTGGGTCTTTAATAGCCAACACATCTGCCTCAAATACAGGGCAAAGGAACAGAGGAAGATATATCTATATCTAGATATAGATACATGTTCACCCAACTTCAAAATCTCAGAACAACAGCTTGAAGTATTTACATTTCCCAGAATTTAGAGGAAATGATGCTGAGAATTATGCAGCCCAGTCAACCTAAAGATTCATATGATTCAAATCCAAAGGCAACTTCAAAGCCACCTCATAAAGCCCTGTGCAAAACTTCCAGGCAGCCAGATGCTAACGTCGCAGGAGGAGCTTCCCCAGCATCCGCATCGTGCGAGTAGCAGCCAAACTGAAGCAGAAACTCTTCCCTCTGTAAAAGGACTTAACACTTTTCTACTTATAAAAATAGCTGTTAGAAACAGATTTCTATTTTTTCTACCTCAAAATATGCTAAATAAGTCTGCATTATCATACATACATATGCAGCTCTTCAGTGGATACCCACACTGCTGTACCAGACACATCTCCAGCCCCTTTCCACACGGGCAACGTTCACTCACCAGTGCCTGGCAGAACAAGGCTATGGGGTAAAACAAAAACATCTCTTCTTTACAAAGTCTGCATAGCTATTTTTTTATTACTTATTCTGATGACAGACAGGGTTAATGAAGTTCTCGCAGAGAACTCTCCCTTTCCTGGGCTAAATGCCCAAATTCTTTCAGGATTCACAAGACTTGTCTATTTAAATTGGGTCCAATTTTTTTTTTCCTACTGAAAGGCCTGCACAGAATGTTCTGAAGAGAAACTAGGAATTAACCTTTCAAAAAAATTTAACTAAATGTGCAAGCTCTGTATAAGAGACAAATCACATTTCACACTACATTCTGCCCTCTATGTAACAACTTTCTCTTATTCTAACAATCCTCAATGCTGAAGGATAAGCTCAGCAGTATCAGATTATTAAAGCCTGTAAGCTTACTCATGCAAACAAAAATCTGCTCTGCTGTCCACCCTGCGTTTCCTTCCCAATCTCCCCAGCTGCCAAGACACCGTGCTGATCTCCAGCTGTCAGAACAGAAATTCACCCATTTGAGGGAGCTGGAAAAAAGATGCTTTGCTGACCAAGACAACAGCTCCACAGTTTCACTTCCAGTTTCTTCTTTGCAAAAATCTCTGCTACATCCCACAGGGTGCCTCTCGGACATTCCCAGCGATGCACTGACCAGAGACAGCAGCTTCTCACCAGACAGGTACCAGGAATCAGCAGAGTGGAGAAGACTTGCCTTGCCCCCTCAAACCGAGGTCCACCTCACACTTGTTTTGCAGATACTGCACGATTCTTCAGATAATAATTAAAAAACCACACTTGTGTCAGAAAGAATGAAACCAAAGAATTAACAGACGTTTGCGAAGGCCTTTACATTCTGTTTTCAAAATGCAGCATCTGTTCTATCTACCACCAGATACCTATCAGCCGCAGCCATGACGAGAAGTACTTGGGGTTAAAGTGTTAATGCAATTAAAAGAAAGAAACAAAAAAGTCCAGCTGAGGCACAGAATGCAATTTAGCTTTCAGCAATCCGTGAGCTGAATAAAATGTAATTTTCCAACCATCTCAAATTACCAGTTTTTAAGAGTAATTATGCAGAACACAGCTGAAAATATCTACCACTGACCAGTTCATCAGCATTCAAAGACAACTGTTTACCATCACATACTGCACAAACACAAAGGTTTGCTAGAAAAGAAACACAAATATTTACAGTACTTAAAAATAAGCTACAATATGGTTTAGCAATATCAATGCAAATTATGTTGAACCTTATTAATACCTGTGAATAAATAACCCACCACTTCTAATCAATGGAAATAATCTTTCAAGTCCAGCAAAATCCACAGGCAGCTATCCCCAACCAGTGAAGGAGCAACACAGCAAAGCAAGTGTAAATGCAGAAAAGTAAAAATCACAGAGCAGTGACAACAAAGGATCAAATTGATCGTGGTGGTTTGGGTGGATTCACCCTTTCTGCTTGCAGCTTGCAGCCAAACACAGCCTCCTCCCTCACCCAGGGATAATTAAGATATTTAAATAAACAGAAAATATTTATTAATGAATTTGCAAAATCTACCAGTTGGCTGACAGACATGGAACTATTTCAGACCAAACCAAGGCAAGAGATGTGAAGCCAAAGCCTCAGAAACACAAACCCTCGGTGTAGGGAGGCAGAGGCAGGACCATACCCTCCATCCAGGTTTAGAGGTGTCTCTCTCATAGCAAATCCCAGGCTGAAAGCAAAACTCAGCACAATTCTAACTACTGAAAAAGAAACCCAGCTCCTTTTCAGCCAAAAACCAGGACAAACCCGATCTTTACAACATGGGAGATGGCAAGGAGAGTTGCTCTGGCACAGCAGCTAGTGACCCTGGCTCCAATGCACAATGACTCACCCCCTCAAGAGTTCACAGCCTAACCCAAGCCAAAAGCCCACTAGGAAAATGATGGTTAGTCTATGAAAGACCTTAACTGCCACATACTCTCAGCAAATATACAGCCACGTACTTGCAAGCACCAGTATTTCATGCCAGGGTAACGGCAGGAAGGAAAAACTATGGACAGCAGCAACCGAGTCCGGAGGGCGATTAATACTGCATATTGGATGCATGGACATTACTGCTGCCTGATGACTCAGGAGTGGATATAAACTTAAATATGGTCCTGTACAACAAATTAGAGACAGTCTCCAAAGGGAAACTCATTCCCCACATCATCCAGCTGCTTTTATCAAACTCATTAGCACAGCCTATATCACACAAAAAAAAAAACCCCAAAGCAAGCTGGGACTCGGCTGTCCCCAGTTTCAGATGAACAACAGGACAGATAACACGCAACTTCAGCAAAGTCTTATCAGACTCGTGACGAATGATTCATTGCAATCTTTACTTCCTTTGGAGCACCACATGCAAAACACACAGCTCGTCTCCTTCCAACTCAGGAAAGCTTCACTTTCACTTGAGCTTTTCTAGCTGAACACCATGGAACAAAGGCATGGCCCTTTGCTACACCAGGATCACCACCACCAGCTGGCACTGCTGTGGCAATGCTGACAGTAGCAGAAGGAGCAAGGGGAAAGGAAATTTCAAGAAAAAAAGTCTCCAGTGCCGGCAGATGACTTTATTCCCTCTTTCCAGAGGCTGTATAGTTGGAGGAGATTTTCACTTTACCATGAACAACTACAGTGAGAACATAAAATCAAGTCAGCCGTCCCTCCCCACTCCATAGCCAAGCCCTCCCCTAGAGAGCTGTGTGCTCACAACACAGCAAAACGTTTGACTTGAGCAGTTCCACCACTAGACAATCACAAATATTTAAACACTATCTGCAGCATTTTTAACTTAAGTAGCTGCAACTTGATTAACAGCCTTTTCTTCAGAGAGAACCGCTGCAAGTTTTCCCTCTCCCTGTATTAGTGATGAAGCACAAAAGCTAAAATAAGTCATCATAGTCGCTTTAAAGTACAAACCAGGGAAACTAAAAGAAATCCCAATACATAAGTCACGGTGTAAGTTATTGCATACCTTAATACACAAAGAACTCGGAGCAAACACAGGTGAAGAACCGTCCCCAACACTGTTTGCCCTTGGATGGTAAAGTTCTTACAACTGACATAATGTTATAAATTGAGTAATTGACCCGCAAGGAAGTAAGGAGCTCAAGAGAGTTAAAAATTACCCTATAAATACCATAAAGATTAACAGATTTGTAATACCCACCCAAGAAGCACTTACTCTAAGTAGAATGATTATGAAAACACAGCAAGAATATTTACTACATAGTACCGAGTTCAGTATATACAGACTGCCACAAAAGGCAGCACTGGTTCTTAATATAGTGACAGCTGAAAGTCACCACTTAGATTTCCCAACTGATTAAAGGGTACCATACAGACACACGCAGTTGTGACTTACTTGCTCCTTCAGAATACACTCACATGTCTTTAAAAGCCTTTTCAAGGTTGTTTGGGTATTTTTTTTTGTTCCAGTTTAACATTTTTGAGACCACTCTGTCAGAAGAGCTAATGAAATACTGACAGCATGGAAGAATGAAAGCAGACCTTCCATGAATGAAAGGGGAGGGGATTTTTGTGTCCCTGCTTGTTCGTATCTATCCAGAATTCCTACTTCTCTCCCCATCTCCTCACTGTAACACCACACGTATGCTCCGAGAACCAGAGCCCACCACAAACTCTCCACGACAGGCTTGACATTCAGAGCGCTCCTATGCAAGAAACAAAGTGTTCCAAGAAGGAGAAAACTCAGGAGGGCAGAGACAAGTGTTCACAAAGTTACTTACAGGACAGAGATTTACACTGAAATTCCTGAAAGGAATTGTATGGAATGTACTGTGAAGCTGCAACCCATCCTGTAGGTCAACATTCCCCAATGATTGCACCATCTGCAGCAATTTTGATCTCCAACTCCACAGTTTAAAAATCACTAGGTTAAGAAAGAAGTTACTCTCCCAAGTAAAAGAGGACAGTTGGCTCTAAGGAAAGCAGAAAAATTGGAACTTATGTTATCCTGCACAACTTGAGCCAGGAGACAGCGGCTGCCTTGGAAGTGAGCACCACTGAGCAGCACATGGAGACGGAACATCTTGGGCTGTGCTACCTCCCAGCACACCGGCTCTCAGAGGGAGCAATCCCAACTATCCAGCACCCGTTTTTCCTGTCAACATGGACTTAAAGCTCCACTTCATGCATGCCATGAGTTTTCAACAGGCTGGTGGGTATTTCCCGCCTCCTAGCAAGTGGGCTTCTCAAAAGACCAAATGACAAAGGTAACTGGAGAACAGTATCTGCCACTGAGCTCTGTAAAATGAAAGACTTGCAAATCCTCCCCAGGGTGTGGAGCAACACCTGCTCGTCAGCAGGATGGGCTGGGCACAGGGTCACAGCCCTTATCAGTTTGGTTTTTGACCCCTGAAATACCAGCATGTTAGGTGAGGCGACGAGGATTCACTTGGATATCGCGCACGGAGGAGCGGGATGGTGAAAGCGTCCTCCAAACAGACAGCGTAACCCAGATCAAATACCCCAGGATGTTTTGGGCCTGAAAGGTGGGATGCTGTGTTGAAACGAGACACTGAGACCTCCTCAGGAAGGTCCCTCAGCTGTCTCCTGGCAATGCTGAAACGCATATCTGGGGACGCAACAGGCAGGCTGCTGACAGCCATTCATTTTGTAAATAGCTGCGGCAGCACAAGGCGTTATCAGGCCCCTCCTCGGAGGGGACTCTCTGCCCTTTTCTCCAGCATTGCCACACTGGGGTTTATTACCCTTCATTCCTCAGTTAGGTTGGTTTATAAGAGGTCTAAGCTCACCCAACTAGCTTTGCCTGAAATGTGCCAGGGAGCACTCCCACACGTCATTCTGCCACTGGCAACACAGGATCAGGAGCCATCTCTGCCCTCCAACTAGAGGACCAGTTTCCAAACGGCCCTTCTGGAACATACTCAGCAGCGTCTCCACACTTGCAAAAACAACATTTCAACACCATTTCTAACTGATGTTACACAAACAAACCATCCAGTTAAAAAAGAAAGGAAAAAACAACCAACAAAAAACCCCAAAAGCATCATATCACACACTATATTGAGATGGATCAGTCCAGAGGGCAACCACATTTTAAAGGCATGGTGAACTGAAAGGTGCGTGGACCGCTGCCCCTGACAAGAGAAATCAGAATAGCTTCAGAATGAGACCTGTTTGAAATGACAACCAAAACCAATTAATGCTTTGATAAAACAATTAAATAAAAGCATTGATCTGTCAGGGCTGGTGCACAAGGTTCTGTCCAAAGGCAGAAGATGGCTTGGCACCTACTTTGATCCATCATGTGAAGCACATACAAAGCCTGGAGTCCAGAACTGGAGACCTAAGTTTATTTCCTAAAGCAAATAAACACAAAAACTTTAAGAAGAGTAGTAGTCCAGGAAAAAAAACAAGGGTAGTGATGAAATAACAATAAGGGGAAAAGCTTTATGCCAGCAGCAGCAACATTTTAATTTAAAAAGAACAATCTTGCCATCTTCTGCCTGTGATTAGACATGTCATAACTATTTTAATGAGTTTTATAATTGCCATGGCGTACTAGTTCATAGAACAATAAAACAGCATATCCAACTTACAATCTAAAACCAAGTTCATGCAGTTCTGTGCATGAACTCCACTTCTACCATCTCGAGATCTTAGCAGAAAACACTCAACTAACAAAAACCATGAGGCCTTTCACGCCTGCTCTTTTTCAGACCTCATCGCACTTAAACTCTCTTAAAAACAGGGATTTGCTACGTGCTGCCTTGACAGTTTCTCACCCACCTGATTTTGTCATGTAAACCACAGCACAAGAACAGGACAGAGAATTCCACCTTCTCTTACTGAAACACAGCTGACTCTAAAGAAGTAATCCGTAAACTACCTGCAAGTCTTTTTTCTTTTCTTTTCTTTTTTTTTGAGATGTACTAAATAATGCATTCTGAGTGCTAAACAAGCATTTGTGAGGTTTCAGGAATGCTTTAGAGTATGAAATTCCTCGAGTCTCATTCACTTGCACCATTTAGTTTCAAACAGATGATTCTGCTGTCAGTTCACTTAAACGTGTAACAGGAAACTCAAATTTGACTAAAAGGTTGTACGATGTTACTGCTGGTTTTGTATGGAAACCTTTTGAGAAGTATGGAGCTAAGGGGAAGGTTTTTTTCCTCTCTCTCCCATCTGAGACAGACAGCTGTTCACTGCCTGGAATCTATGATAGCAGACACTTAAAGTAGCTTCACCAAGCTGAAGTAAACACTTTAGAAACTTAATTTCTTTAATCGTACTGACACTGCAAAATTATTTGCAATTCATTGCATGGCGTCATGTGATAAACCATAAGCCATGTGATATCACAGGACTATACACAGGAAACTAAATATATTGTTCTAATTGAATCTAAAAAAATGTTTCTGAAATATTTTTAAATGCTAAAAATCAATCCCAGAGACTCCTTGCACATGTACAGCAATGGTGCTTACAGCAAGTCCAGATGTTTAAATACTTAGCACAGGTTAGAACTTGAAGTAAACTTGATCCAATCCAATATGCATATAAAAAATAAGCCAAGATAGAAAAGACCTATCCGCCCATAAAAAGATTTGACAGCTTTACAGACTGCTGCATTTGAACTACTATTAAAAATAACTCCCTGTGGTTTTCTGTTTTTAAACAAAGCTTAGCTTATGAGCTCTAGAACTGCCCACTTTGTCACACACACACACAGCCTCAGTTCTCCCTGTCCTACATTGCAGCCCACTAAAGACAGCAGCTTCCAATCCAGCTTTAAAAACAAATGCACACCTCGCCCCCACACCTGTAAGAAATCATCAGATGAGCATTTTGTACAGCTTCATGTTCTATGTAATTTATACACACTGCAGCAATTCCAACCAGCTGGGAAAAAATGCTATTATTTTAAATTCAGGTTTAAATCTAGATTTTGCAAGCAAATTTATTTGCTTCTGTTTTTCTTCTTCAAAAAGAAAAATATTGTCTGGGCCAACATCACCTCTCAGTTTGAGCACATTCTTCATCTACCTCCTAGATACTATTTTTTATTCCTCCTTTTAACTTTAGAGACACAGCTCTTCAGTGAAATGGAATTCAGAAGTGGAAGAGACCCATTCCATCGCATGGCACCCAAAGTGCTGGGCAGTGGATGGACAACTGCTCCCTTAGAAGCAGAGGCCAGAAGGGTGCAGCCTGCTTTCCCTGGAGCACATCCCAGTCCTGCCGCTGCAGCAGTCCTTCGACCCCTCGCTGGGCCACGTCCTCCCTGGGAAAAGGCAAGACACAGGCAGGGAAAACACAAACTGCCCTTTCAGCAGCCACAGAGAGCAAAGTGGTTCAATTCTCTCATTTAATCAAACTTGTTTTGTTTTTTTTTTCCCCCTCCTTCTTTTTTGGTTCCTTAGTATTACACCAATTTACTCAGCTGAGCCAACTCACCAATATTCAGAGTGCCAGCCCTGGCACAGGCCAACAAGGAACGCGAGGGAAACCATCTGGTCTGGCAGCACCAAGCTGTGTGTGTGAGCTCAGCCATCCAGGGACTCTGTGTCACCCTGAGACACACCGAGCGTCCCCAGTTCTCTCACCCTCAGCTTTAAGATAAACCGTACTTGTCTTCTAGGGAAGGGTGAGTAAAATAAACACCATGTTAACGGGATTTAGTAACAGAAGAAACTACTTTCAAGGCCTCTGCCTTGAAGAGGACAAGTGTTAATTCTGCCCATTTTAGACAACCTTTAACTTCCATATTATTTTACGCCAGGAAAGGCCATTTTGTCCAGTCCACAAAGCGTGGCACAGATGCACGTGAGCCTCCTCGTGCCTCTCCAGTAACCAGCAGCAGAGTAGGTCACCATTTTCTTGCCAAAAGCCACATTTTCAGGCTCGTCAGAGATGAGTGGTATCAAGGAAATCGTAAACTACATTTCAACTGCACGAATGTTTAGTGTTTGCTTTCAATATTGCAAGAATGTTCTTCTTACATCTCGCATTTATACAGGATATAAAGACATATATCACATAATTTCCTACAAACAACTCGGTCAAGCGCCCGGATAGGTGTACAGTGAATTAGTCACCATCATCCCATACAAGGTAAAACAGACTGGTTCAGTGAGTTCACCAGAAATGGGCAGGTGTGTGTCACAGGTGGAATGGCTATTCATTACTTCCTTAATCCTAATTCTGTGCTCAAACCATACAGAGCATCTGTCACGGCCACTGTCTGTCTAGATGAGCGTTGAACTGGAGTCAGACTGAGGAAGTTGCCATTAAAAACACGTTCATTCAATGGTAAAGAGAAGCCCAACTTCTAAAATAAGGTTCCATGTGTTTATTTTTCTCATTTGCTGGAGATCACCGTGAACAACCTCTTCTATGAGGAAGAAAAGCAAATGAGAATGATGAAAGCTAAAACACAAGTTGGGCTCTTAAACTCATTTTCTTTAAGGCCTGTATCCCACCTTGGCTTTCATTTAGGACAGAGCAAAAGTCAAGCCCAGGAAGTCGTACTGATGGCCAGTTTCATAATTTTATTTTTGAAACCTTCCTCTAGTACTTCCTCTGCTCCTCCAGCAACATTCCATCAACTTTCTTGCTTTAAATGCAGAATTAATACATTTGATTTGTACCACCCACGCCACTCGTTGGCTGTTCCAGTTCACACGGTCTAGTCCGCGCTGCCATGTTGGTTGTGTGCACATTTTTCATAGCCTTGAGGTTAAACATATTTGGCACCACAAAAAGTAAGAAAAGTAATTTGTCTTCTCCACATCTAGAAAGTGTGTTCTGGAGGTGTGCAGGAGGAGGACTTGTTGGTAACTACTCCCATTTTACAGCTAAGAAAGCAGAGGTAGAGCAGGAAAAAAAACCCCTCACGGGTATTTCTGGCTCCTGTCCCCACACTAAAAAAATTCTCATTTTCCTCTGAGTAAACAGTCATTAAGAGATCATTCAGTACACAGAAAAACGCTTCAAAGCCACTGAAAGAGGCCTTCAGACCAACAGGTAGGTCTGAACAAAGCCAAAAAGCATGCTGTAAGATAAATCTCAGAATCTCCCACTATTTTCTCTAGTACAGCCTTGATTATTGTAAGAAATTAGAACAGCCAGTGTAGGCTCAGTATTGTCAACGGACATTTCAGTATTATATACTGACATAAAACTTTTTGGGTAGGATCACAGGAGGGAAGTACTACAAAAAAAAAGTCTGTTTCCCAGTGTGGCCTTGGAATCTAAGTAACTCCTCTTCACCTCCTTTTCCCCTAACAAAATGAATACCAAAGCATCTGAAAAGGTGTGTTTATACTCATATTCATTTGAATACGTGTCCATCCCCTCCCATAAAACATGTATCTGTCAAGAAACAGAACACTAGAGGAAGGAGGGAAAACAAAACAAGCAGAATTGTTTTATACCCCGTAGGTGTTAAGAAACCCAAAGGCTGATTGTGTTCTGACGAGTTCCTGTGGGGTGACAGCAGTCACTCACACTCGGCTCCAAAGCTCACCTCCCACAGAAGATGCTCTTTTTACACCGCAATAAAAGTTCTTCCCAGCCCCCGGTATTTTTTTAGGTCTCTAAGGCACGGAGCCATAGGAAACAGGGGCAGCAACACTCTCATCTAAAAGAAGTTCCTTTTTTTCAACTTTTTTTTTTTCCTGTTGTTGCTTAAAAGAATCTGACTGTCACAAAGAACATCGACAGGAAAAAAATAACAGTGGAAAGAGTTTGACTCAATGTCAAGAGATGTCTCAAAATGTAAAAAAACTGTAGAAATGCTGCAGAAGCTGAATGGCTGCGTGCAATGATTCACACAAATGAACTTTTGAAGGAGACAGAAATGACAGCAAGACAGTCATAACGTGTCAGGAACTTGCATCACTGGACTTCTAATTGCTACAATATTTCCTATCAAACTACTTATCCTGCAATAATGCCAAAGGCAATCACCACTGGCTGAAATATTCCGCGTGCGCCAACAGACAGACACACAGACGGAGCTCAGAAATCCCCCATTATTCTAAACAAGCATAAATCACACTTTGGAGGGAAAAACATGTTGGGAGGAAAAAAACCCACCGTATTTCAAGGTATTTCATAGTTGAGCTGGAACACGTGCTCTCTCCAAAGTATTGCGGTGACCCCTAAAGCGCGGGTTTTACCTCAGAGTTCCTATCTTTTGAGATAACTCGGGGGAGCACCCCGAGCCCAGGTTCGCTCCTGCCC
>NW_010321538.1:0-8454 GCF_000700745.2 Antrostomus carolinensis
TGTGGGGGGCGTTTTATAGTATAAATAGCTTAAAGCAGCAACTTATTTAAGGTCAGAAGAGATGCCAAACGCATTCAACAGAGTATTAAACAAAAGTTTCCGTCCCTGCTTTCAGTTATTGTAGCTTTTGTTATTAAATGGGGAGAAGTAGCAGTCACTGATGAAACAGGAGGAAAAAAAAAACTTTCTTTTTTTTTATACCTGTAACAGCTGATGAGTCTGAACTTCTCACTGTGCCGGATGGATGGAAGGAGCCAGCCTTTACAAGAGAGGATAATCCCAAAGGGCTGCTGGAAGAAAGCAGTTTTGCGACACTATTCCCTAAGTATAGAGAAGCATACTTGAAAGAGTGCTGGCCACTCGTCCAGAAAGCCTTGGGTGAACATGTATGTGTACTTCCTGATTGTCGAAGTTTTATCTTTGGGGAGATACAGGTGTTACTTAAGCTTATAAAAATAGTGCAGGTTGCTTTTCTGATGGTGTATTTCTCTATATTTCTAGTGTGCTTGCGTTTAGAATTGGTAGTGTCATTTTTTTATTGTCATCAATATTGGTCAAGGTGTGGTGTAACCATTTATTCACAGATGTCAGCAAAGCTCTCTGCAGCAGCAAGTGTCTCCTCATCCAAATGCTGGGAACTTTGTTTCGCCCAAATTCTAGGAAACAAGGGAGGTGGTGTTTCAGACCTTGTGACACATATTCAGTCTTTTTTATATGTTTCTTTGTGTGATTTCCCTTAAGCTGAAAGTCACTTCAGGAAGTTTGGGAAATGGTTTGATTCAGTATGTAGCATTCTGTTTGTTAATTTCTTACTGCCAAAGATGACTTCTGAGGTTCTTACTTAGAGGTCGATTCGCTATTTTCTTTTCAAATATTGCAGTATGTGAATGCAACGCTGGATCTAATTGAAGGGAGCATGACTGTCACTACCACTAAGAAGACTTTTGATCCATATGCAATCATCAGGGCTAGAGATTTAATAAAACTTCTAGCAAGAAGTGTTCCTTTTGAACAGGTCTGTATTTAATCCTAGAAGTTTGTGTTGAATTCTATCACAGTACTTATAAAATAGTACATTTTCAAAATGATTTTCAAGTGAGTCAAGTAAAATATAATATATATTTAAATAAAATATGTCTGAAATTGAAGTGAGAAGAATAAACTGCAGTGTTCTCTTGATTCATCTGAATAATGCATTTGCATTCAGATGCTCTTGTCTGCTTCTTGGCTCTTCAGGCAGTTCGTATCCTCCAGGATGACGTTGCGTGTGACATCATTAAAATAGGCTCTCTGGTGAGGAAGAGAGACACTTTTATAAAAAGAAGAGCACGACTTCTTGGGCCAAAAGGGTCTACTTTGAAGGTATTTCTAATAGGTGTAGTAACCATAAAATTCTTAGACACAAATTTGTGTCAGGTCTTCAGTTTACATTTACTTAATTTTTTTTTTTATTTTTTTTTTGTGTAGGCCCTGGAACTGTTAACGAACTGTTATATTATGATACAAGGCAACACTGTTTCAGCTCTTGGACCCTTTAGTGGGCTAAAAGAGGTAAGGGAAGTCAGATGAGCATTTCATGCAGCATACGTGTGTGCCCAGCTCAAGGGCAGATGAGAGGCAAAATCTGGTCACCACCTCAAGAGCATCTCGCTGACTTTTCAGCTCTGTGTTAGTAAGCTACATTTACATGCATGTCCGTAGTCTTAGCTGATGAATTTTGTTGAGACTCTGAGATCTTTCTGTCTTGGCAGTAAAAAAGTATTTGTGAAATACTCCTGTATGTTTTTTTGAAGCAAGAATTTTTGTAGTTTCGGATAAGAGGTGTAAGAGTGAAAATACTGCAGAGTTAATGATACATAACCCTAGGGAACATCTGATGTTTTTAGTAAGTATGTAACAGAAGAGTGCTTGTCAAAAGCAAGCGTTTCTCATGACACCATAAAATCCATGGTAACGTGAAAGTAATGTTTGTGGGGCATGCTGGAGTGTATTAGAAACGTGCCAATGTTATTGATATTTCTGAAGTGCTGTGTTTTTTAGTTAGCCATGTGCATTAGGGTTTTAAATGTACCTGCTTCTGGGGGTGGCAGGGAGAGGAAGCGTGGTAGTGTACCTGGTATTTTAATTGGTTAGAATTTGAAATACTTGCTGAGGTGGGTGTTTTTGTTTGTTTGATTGTTTTTTGTTTGTTTTTTTTTAATTAAATACAGGTTAGAAAAGTTGTTCTGGACACGATGAAGAATATACATCCCATATATAACATAAAGGTTAGAGCACGGTCCACTATGCATTTTTGTTTTACAATAAAGTACTATTGCTTCTCAGAGTGTTGTATGTTAATAATTTACATGTTTCTATGTGGTAATCTATTTTTGAGAATTTCTGTAGTGTGCTGCTTTAAAAAAACCCCTGACTTTGATATCCTCCATTTTACCGGGATATACTGCCACAATATCGTTACAATTATCTGAGAAAACATCAAAGGAAAAGTGTGTATAAACTTTCCTCCATTCGATTGTTTGATGGATACTTGCTCATTTAAAATGAGGCACCTTCTCCAGTGCATTCTGTCCCTGTTTTGAGACATCTCTCTCCCTTGTTCTGCTGTTTGTAATTAACTCATCCCTCTACTCTTACTGAAGTGAGAGATGGAAGTTTCAGATGTAGCATATTCACTGTAAGAAAATTTAGTAAAACTTGTATTTTGGAGCTCTTGGCTACTACGGTAATACTGTTTTTTTAATAACTTCTTTGTGACATTCTAAAACTGCTGAAGACTTTGATGATCAAAAGGGAATTATCAAAAGATCCTGAACTGAGGTCACAAAGTTGGGAAAGATTTTTGCCTAAGTTCAAGCGGAAGAACTTGAAAAAACGCAAGGAGCCAAAGAAGAAGAATACTAAGAAGGAGTACACACCGTTCCCACCTCCTCAGCCAGAAAGCCAGGTCAGCTGAAATTTTATTTGGTTGTCCAGGAATATAGCATGACTTGAAATTGTGTTCTCGCTAACAAGGAGTTGGGAGTCCTTTTCTGTCAAGTTCTTATTTCCTGGTGCTATACATCTGGCTTATAATGCATAATTATCTAAAGTTTCTTGATACTTGTTTTACATAGATTGACAAAGAATTGGCAAGTGGTGAATACTTCTTGAAAGAAAGACAGAAGAAACGAAAGCGAGTGGAAGAGATAAAGGTAACGTTGTTCTAACCCACTGTTCATTTAAAAAGCATTTGACTGCTGATTTGGAATTTTTTTTTTGCCCCTTTTGCCCTGCTTTACTAACACTTAACCTTTTTCTTGGTAATTTTAGGCAAAGCAAGCAGATGCTGTCAAGAAAAGACAAGAAGAAAGAAATAAAGCTTTTATCCCACCAAAGGAAAAGCCAGTTGTGAAAACAAAGAAAGGTAACCATTTATTTTTTTCCTGTTTTAGGACCTTCTACTGTTGATTCCCTAGGCTGAGTGATTTTGCAGAGAGACAGCTGTAGGAAATAAGAAAGATCATGCAAATAATTCCTAGTGGTTAAATACATGCCTGGAGTTGCCAGGGACAGTAGAAAGATCATGCAGCCCTTAACTGTGTGCCTATAAAATGACAGTTCTCTGTAGAACATTTTCCTGATGGACATCTCAATTGGTTGTTCTGGCTTAATCAGTTTTTGGCTTGCAGTCTTGTAGTAAAGGTGCCATAACTGTTGCATTTAAATGGCTTTTCTGTTACAAAAAAGAAACTCAAAAGCGGTACTTGAAAACTTAAGCCACAAGTAAATATTAGTATACGACAGGATAAATAGCTTTTCTAAAAGTTAAAGTAGAAACCACACTATATGCAGAGTAAGAACTTGTGTTTTCAAATGATTTGGTTTTTACACACTAGAGAAACAAGTCTTCAGTTTTCTGTATGCATTGCTTATACTACATATTGGTTGTATTAGATATACTCTGTATTTTTTGTATTAGCTGTACTACCTACAAATTATTACACTGTTACAGAATTTCTTATGAACCAAAAAGGTTGTGGTTCTTGAAAAGCATGTCTGCAGCATTGGTACAGTACTTTTTTGTGATGGCAGTAAATTTTCAACAGTGCTGCTATTGACTGTACAGTATCTCCAATACTATGCTTTTCTAGCTGCTGTGTGTTTTAACCCGAAATTCTTCAGTCTTCCAAGAATAAATGACAGCAGTAGTTTGTATGTTGATAATAACTGAGATCCAAAGACAGCTGGTACCCACTATTAGATGTAGGAATTAACTGTATCCGACAGGACGGTTAGATCCAAACTCCTGACTCACGCCCAAAAGAGAAAATGCCATCTAGAAGAACTAGATGAATATTAAGAGTAGGTTATTCATGTTGCTCAGCATTAAGTATTTAACTTAAGTATTCTGGCACTCTCTATAGAAGTCTTTTATAAAGGTCTCATGCAGGGGTCAAAGATCTGTATCATTCTACCAGCCCACCCTTCCCCATGCTGTTTCCAACAGCAGCCATTAATAGATGGCCAGGGAGTGAGTATAAGGACGGGACAGGCATGTTTGGGATCTTACCACCTTAGTTACATGCAAAAAGACAAAATTCCATGAAAGCTTCTCCAGGTGTAAGAACTCTGTAACTGATTTTTTTCTCTTTTTATGTGAGACCAGCCAAGCCAATAGGCCTATGCCCAAGAGAGTATGTATGCATTCATTTCAGAGGAGTACATCTGTGGTCTGAGGAGCGGGTGATAATAGTTTGTCTGTGTGCAGTGTGGCATCTGTATTCAAATGCAACTGTATAGATTTCTTATATGAATGTTCTTCTTTTAATTCTGCTGAAAGAGGTTTGTAGATAATACTAGCTTAAACAAAGGCAATGATGAGAATAGTTTATAAAATCATTAGTGCACATAAAATAAGTCCTAGCCAATACCACAGGATGCAGTTTACTGTGTTTATGTATGAAGTCATCTTGTAGACCATTAAAATTCAGAAAAAGTAAAATTCATGTCTATTATCCTTGTGGTTTTTATTATGTAGCCTCCACTGAGAAAAAAATTGATATTGAAGCCATCAAGGAGAAGGTAAAGAATGCGAAGAAGAAGAAATTAGGAGCACTTCCTGTGGAAGAAGTCAAGTTAAAAATGGCAGCAGATGAAAAGAAAAAAAAGAAAAAGAAGTAATTCACCACGTGAGATGCTCACTTTTCTCCTATGTTAGTGAACATTTCCACAGTTGGAAGATTTGAGACTTCTTGCTGTCAGTATAATCTGGACAAGAAAAGACTAGGTAGAAAGATCATTCTCTCTTCATTCTCTTTTCACTTTAATTAGTGGACCTGAAGCAGCTGTGCAAAATTGCCGAGATTGGTGAAGAAAATCTGCACTGCTGTGTTGTTTGAGAAAGTAAGAGAATGTATTTGGGTAATATCCATCTGCCGCAAGGAAGGTTTTGTGATAGAAACATTTAGGCATTTGATGCAGGATGCTAAACATTAGAGTCAGAGAGCTTGGTGAGAGTGTAAGGTAATTCTTGTGTGAAAGACTACCAGACTATATGCAGCCTCAGTTATGGTGATAAGTTTTGTAAAACAGGCAAGATTTATTACTGTATTGTGCTTTTGTTTCTGTAAAAGCCAATTATTTTTGTGTGTTTTGTCTTGGTGTTAATAAACTATTTTAATACATTGTTCTTAAATCCTTGAATTAATCATCTACTGTACAACCTATGTGTTGTTTTCCAGGAAACAAGCTCACAGCTTTCTGTGACAATTAGACAAACTATGATCATAGTTGAATGCCATTAATAAACTGCCACTTGCCAGGCTGAGAGAGTTGGGGCTGTTCAGCCTGGAGAAGAGAAGGCTCTGGGGAGATCTTATAGCGGCCTTCCAGTACCTGAAGGGGACCTACAGGAAAGCTGGGGAGGGACTTTTCATAAGGGCAGGTAGTGATAGAACAAGGGGAAATGGGTTTAAACTGAAAGAGGGGAGGTTTAGATTAGATATTAGGAAGAAGTTCTTCACTGTGAGGGTGGTGAGACACTGGAACAGGTTGCCCAGAGAAGCTGTGGATGCCCCCTCCCTGGAAGTGTTTAAGGCCAGGCTGGATGAGGCTTTGAGCAACCTGATCTAGTGGAAGGTGTCCCTGCTGATGGCAGGGGGGTTGGATCTTTAAGATCCCTTCCAAACCTAAGCATTCCATGATTTATAAGCATTATCTTGGAGGCTGTTAGACAGAATGTGTTACAACACAAGTGTGTTTCCACACAGAATGTGGTGCAGGGAAAGCATATATCCTTAACCTATTTCTTGCCTGGAAGAAAGTCTAAGAAATTGTGTCGCTTTTTTTTTTTTTTTTTTTTTTTTTTTAGAGGCCCTTCTCTTTTTTTTTTAAAGGAAGTTTAGAGCTTTTTAGTTTCCTGAAAATGCAAGTTGAGATTAATAGAGTTTACTAAAAGAGCAGATGTTGTTTATTTCACATATCTGAGATTAAAGAAACTAATGATGAGGAGGTGGTAGAGTGACACCAATTTCATGGTTGTGTTGAAGTGCTTTTGCCAGGTTTTGGAATTATGATCACCTGCACATGCAGTGGAAATGATTATGCTAGAACATTGCAGCTCAGTGCTTTTACAATAGTGATTTTTATTTGAAACTAGTAAGTGAAAACACAGCCATTTCCTTTTTTTACATATATAAATAAGAATTTAGCATATATGTGGTTAAATAACCAGTAAGTGTTTGTTGAGAAATAGCTAAGATGCTTGCCCTTTAGGACAGGGGACAGCATGAGCTTCAGTGAGCCTTTCAGTTACATGATTGCTTCTTGGCACTTAGTTGTTAAGGAAAAAAAACAGTCTCAATCCTTTTAGGGACTATGTTGTTCATAAATGGCAGTTAATTACTTGTGGAATCAATCAGGAAAATACTATTTCACCAGGTACTTCACTGAGAATATGATCAGTAAGTCACAAACACCCATCTCGGGAACTGAGTGAGCTAATGGGTTTAGTGATACCAGCACTATGAAAAGCTTTTTAGAAACACCAGCGAGTGTTCAGCAGTTGGTAGTGTACAGGAGTGACCCAAGTTCAGTACCAGTCAGGTAGTTCAGACCTCTCATACAGTGAGGGACTAATTTCAACAGGAAGCACTGCAGTACTGGAGTTTAGATGCCTGTTCTCACAGTGTGATCCCACGAAGGAGTGCTTCAACAGAAGAGTCTGCAGAACTAGACGCCAGTAAGCAGGAGTCTGTAGCCAGGGAAGGAATGTGAGAGTATTAGGGGAGGGAGAGTCCTTGGTTTTAATCTGGACTGCAGAGGACTGGCTCAGGTGGTCCTCTTGTTTGTTGTTCAAAAAGGTAAAATAAAAAACAAGTGTAGGGCTGGTTGCCCTGCACTGGCCTTGCAGGCTGGCATTTCATGTCAGGAACCTGATCTAGCTAAAGGCACCCTACAAAAAAGGTATTTTCCAGCGGCATCAGCTGGTTGCCTGAGTTGCAGTGCAGGTAAAAATAGCTCAGCTTGGTGGCAACCTGGCCTTTGGTTATATATGCTCCCATCATGCTTTTTTACTTTAGGACCCACAGCTGAGGCATCTATATAGCTTTTGCATCAAATCCCTATCCACAGTAAAACTCTTTAACAGACTTCAAGGAGTCTTGTCCTTCTGTTGTTGTGGGGTGAAAAGGCTTCGCATTGTGTTTAGTCTTTTTCAGTTACGGTTGACAGGTCTTGAGGATTGTTGGTTAGACGTTTATTTACTTGAACTGAAAAATCAAGAAAACTGACTCATGTTCCTGTAGGCAAGTTAAACCAGAGGATTTGTCTGCTTAAGAGTCCGCATCTGAATGGTAACTGGCTGCAAGTTGCCAGCTGCACTATTGGTGCTCTTTGTACCTGTTTTCTCGGAGAATATGGCTATACCGTTCTAACCCTTGTATAAAAAGTAAATAATAGAAAACAAAGTGTATTTGGAAGAGTGAAAAAGTGTTTCTTGTGTTTTCAGAACAGCTTGAACTATTGGAAATTACCTCCTTATTTAGAGTTTAAACACTTGCAATATCTGAAGGCTGTATTTATATATCAAGTGTTTTGCATTTATATGGAATTCATGGCATATGCCATGAGATAAGTGTGGACAACTAGAAGTGCTTTATTATCAAGAGTTAAATATCTGGATTTTTGTATGTCCTTAAAATTACATGCAATACTTGTTTGGCTTTGACTTCTTGACTTTCAGACTGTTTTGTTTGAAAGATACCATGTTGTAAAGCTTGGGTGATTTGTTTCCCCAAAGCTCCAATGATTTACAGGTTTTTTTAATGAAGCTTTTTCTATGGTATTTCCTTAGAGCTGCTGAAGTATATAATTAAATGACAATGCTGTGAATGTTTTGAACTTTAAGGGCTCTGTGTTTGTTCTGTTTATTCTCCTGGAGACCAAGCATAGATTAAACTAAGCAGGAGAATT
>NW_010321538.1:8488-35813 GCF_000700745.2 Antrostomus carolinensis
GTATGCTCTTCCCTCTCCGTCATTTCTTTTTGCAGTAGTAGGATCTCACTGCACATGGCTTCAGTGGGGCAGGCACTGTGCCCGGCTCTGTGCTGGGAGTCCTTTGGGAGAGAGCACACACAGAGTGGGTTCTGCTGCCCATGTGCCGCTTGCCATTTTCAGATGGGACTTTGCAGTACATGGAGCTGGAGGCTTGGGTCTTGCACAAAAGAGCAGCAAAAATACAAGTGGCGAGGAAGGCAGCTGTCCTTTTTTAACAGATAGACCCGTGGCCTTGCTTTTGCAATGGGGATTTTTTAATTATTATTTTTATTTTTTAATGCCCTAACCTGCCTAGTTTGGAAGACAGAATTGAGTTTGGCTTTCTCACAGGTACGCCAGCATGTGTACTGGGACCCTGGTCACTGGAATGTGGAAAAGAAGCTGCTTGTCTTCTGTCTGCAAGTGTGGTGCCTTGGCCACTGAGGCTCTGCTAGCCAATAAACTAAATATAAAGATATATCCAGGGCAAAGTTTGGAATTTTGTCACCAGCCATATTTGCATTTTGAAAAATGATTTATTCAGGAAATGCTGTGATGCTGAGATGATTCGAGTGCAAGCAGTTAACTACCTGGTAGAAAAACGTGAGAATCTTTGGGTCCCAGTCCCTGTGCTTTCAGTTAAGACCCGCCCCAGCAGTGGGGTCAGGAGTGGGTGTGCAGAAACACTGACCTGTAATGCAGGGGCAGTGCCCCAGAAATGAAGCTGCAAGGGGAACGTGTTGGCCTCCTTTACAGCACGCCCTGCAGAGGGCCATGGTGCAGAGGCATCTAAACCCACCTCCAAACAGGTACAGATTGCTACGGTCCAGCTGCAAGCTTGTGCAGCTCTGCTCCTTCCAGCCTCTGCTCCAGCTGAGCGACTGCGGTCTACAGAGGATGTGCCCAGCTGAACACAACAGCTGTCCTGGCTGCTTTCTGCCTGCTCCAGATGTGCAGGTTCCAGGAGACTCATCCCTTGGCAGCTGTTGAACCAAAGGCCTAACTGTGGGTACAGCATGGTTTTATTTGGAGTTCTATGCCATCTTTCCCTGCATTGTGTTTCTCAGCATTGTACAGGTTGGAGCTGAATGTGGGAGCTTTTTGTGCACCAGCAGGTAAGCTTTAGATCATGTTGCAAATAACAATTACCATACATGGGAAGCAGGAAATGATTTATTGTTTGAAACAGCAGTCAAAAACTCTATGCTCAGGAAAAAAAGAGGAAAAAAAACCAAACAGGAAAGATTGCAGTGATCACAGTCTTGTGAAAACACATGTGAAACTATGTCTTGCCGCAGATGACACGTGTTTAAAACCAAATTCTAAGCAGAGAAGTACCAGGGGCCCTAGTGCACTGTGAGACTGGGAAATGCACTGCCTGCCCCAGGATGCAACTGCCAGAGCTGACATGGGTCCAAAAATTATTTAAAACCCCCCACATTTAAATAAAAAACCTCTCCAGGCTACTCTGCATCTTGCTGGAGCAGTGTCAAAGGAAAAAGTGCAGTAGGAACAAGCGAGGTAAGAGCTCTACCTGGGGCTGAGCGGGGGCTGGGACTGGGCTCTTGAGCTGGGCACCCTCCAGCCCTGCCTCAGGGAGTGTGTTGGGCAGCTGCCTGCGCCTCAGGTGCTGCCTGGGCAGTGTGCTCCCTTACCCACGGGATCCTGCTCACACCACTACACTTTGAAAAAACACATGGGTAACATAAAACCAGCTGCTGGTTCTGAGCAATGAGAAAGCTGCTTATCAGCTCTCCTAGCTGCTGCCTGCGACAGAGATGGTATTTGTACCTCTGAAGCACCTGTGGGTGCAAACAATATCTCCACCAATCTTTGTGCTGCCAGTAACTTATGTGCAGGGAAGGGATGAGTTGACCTAAGTGCTCTCATGGTCTTCTGCATGTGTGTCACTCACTGGTGGGTGCTAGAGACCAGTATTTTGGTAGGAGCCAGGTGGCCAGAATTGTCAGTATAAGGAGTAACGGCCTTAAAGCAATAATGGTGATGCAGTACTCATCACAGGCAGGTCTGTCCCAGTCTGGACGCCACCTGGAATCACCTATGAACAAAAAAAGTTACTTGTTTTCAAGTGTAACTGTACCAAAGGCAACAAATGGAAGCAATAATTCTGGTGGTACTTACTAATGACTTTGTCACGCTCTGCGTTTTCTGGAGAGAGAAAAGAAGTGAATGTAAGCAGACTTACACGTTATAAACAATTTTAGTCTAATAAAAAAGGAATGAAGTGTGAGCCTCACAGTGGGTTCACAAATACAGCTGTGGGAGCTGTGTTTCCTTCCGGGAAGAAGCAAAGACCTGCTGTCTTCAGGAGAGCCCTGCAGTGACTCAGGGCTTTGCTGAGAAGTGCTTGATTGCACTGTGTTGATTTCTCCTCCCACCAGTGGCTGGCATAGAGTGGACTTGCTCCCCAAGGCATGCTTTCCAAGATTACTCTGGCTTTTACCCAGTGCCTTGCATTTAAGATCCTCAGCCTGTATCTAACATTAAACAGTCCCATGTGTCAGGGACAACTTGTTCCCGCAATGCTGGTGTTCTAACACCACCTTCCTACTCCATTAGTTCACCTGAGGTCAAGTGCTGGGGGAAAGTGTGACCATACTCTCAGCTCCCCGTGGGTAGGTGTCCACAGCACAGCACCTTGTCATTTTTACAGGAATTGCAGGAGGTCTCCTCACCTCCTGACTCCATCCAACCCTTGCAAAGCCAATTGCAGAAGAATCAGGTGGGCTGCCAGGGACTCAGGCTGAGCACCGCACCCCTGCGAAGGGCTCTCGCATGTCAGCCTGGCTCTCTCCCAATGCTTAGGGGAAAGCAGATGGCCTGGCTGATATTCAGTGGAGCGAGCAGCTTTGGCAGTGTCGTGGTAGCTCTCCCATCCTGCAGCAGCACAGCGGGGACAAGGCTTGCTTGGACCTGCACCAGCTCAAGCTGCAGCTCATGCACCAGGTAACAACCTGAAGCCCCCAGGAGGGGACATGTATCCCCTTTTGTGCTTCCCATTTCTGCAAGCAGTAACTGCTGGTGGGGGTAATAACACCTTAAACTGCAGCCACTATATTTCCTGTGTCATACCCTCCAGCAACCAAAGGGCAGACCCCATCCTGTCAGTTCCTGGGGAAGAAAACAGGCTCTTTCCACCCTCCTCCCCCCTCTTCATGCATCACAGCTCACTTGGCTTCTGACTGCAATTTTTCAGACTATATTTAGGAACAGGAGAGCACTGTGCCTGCCTCCTACCACTATCTTTTGTGTGCTTTTTCCCTTTCTACATCTGCTTGGGGAGGAGGGCTGGTTGTCTTGTACTTACGACACAGCTGATGGTCACACTGCTCGCCGTTGCAGTCGCTGCATGCTGCTCCCGTCTTGTACGGGCGCCTTGGGTAATTCCCCCTGCAAAGGAAAGTAACACTGCTCTCAAACTGCCCTTGGCAGGAGAATGTTAACAGCTACTGCTAATTAGTTTTTAATCTGGGTTTTGCTTCACTTGTGTTGATAGGGAGATGGTTTCTGGATGGTGTGTCTGAGTGCCCTGTGCCCAAGACATGCGGCGAAGTAGAAGAGGTTAAGTGTAATGGGGTGCCCTGTTATTTAGGAACCCGGGGACAGCAGTATTGCAAACCTCAAAATTAAAATAGTCTCAGAGCTGGATAATTTGTGTATGTGGAGACTGTGGGCTCTCAAAGCTGGCTCTAGCTATGGGAGCAAAAGCAAGTTCAGTTACTGTGTATGTACGTGTGTATTCAACCTTGAAGAGGAATCTCTGGTGCTGCAGAATCTCTCATAGGTTGTGATGTCATGCATTTGTTGGTAAATATTTTAGAAGTGATGTGTGTCTTCCCCTGCTCCTTCCTTCTGCCAGTGGTGAGTGGCACCAGCTACCTCTGTCCAGGCTCTTGGCTCAGTATTACCTGTCCACCTCTGATACTGCACCAAACACAGCGCAGTGCTTCACTTTCCTTGGAGCATGTCCAAAGTGAGATTTACAGTGTGCCTCAAACTGCCCGTAAACACACTGAGGGATTTTATATGCATACAATCTCAGCAGTGCTAAACTTGGTGGTAAAGCCTCATTACTCTCGGCAAGGCTTTTCATTGCTTGGTCTAAGCTCAACAATATCCTTTGGAATATATTCACTTTAGGAATTGAAATTGTGCATGTGTCTCGCTTTGGTGCTTGGCAGAGTTGAAAATAGTTAAGAACTAGATAAATAAATAACTTAAGTTGCTGCTTCTCAAAAGCAACAGCTGGACATGATATTACTCCACTTCTTGGTATGCAAACGCGTTTGCGATGTCCCCACCAAGCAGGGAAGGGCCCAGCTTTAAAGCCCCCTTGGCTCCCCAGAGATAGCCCTGCCTGCTCTGCTGGGGGCTGCTGAGGGTGAGGGCACAGCTCCTCTTCCCCACGGGGTCCCTGCCAACCAGCAGAGGCAGTGGCCCCTCAGCCCATTTGAGTGTGGGGCTTCTGGAGAGAGTGGTTTTGCTGCTTTGGCGCAGTAGCAGCTGTGCAATTTCAAGGTGTCTGGTCAGGGGTACATACTCTTCCAAGGATGAAGCACGGGCAACAAGAATGCCAAACTGGCTGAAGTTCATGGGCTGGCCTGACCTTGGGCCAATACAGTATACATGTAAAGCTTTTAAAGCTGTATTTAGACCGTGGTGGCATTAATTAGCTGGAGAAGGGTAAAAAACATCCATCCTAGCTGGATATAGAATCATAGAATCATATCCTACTGACTATGCATATGAAGGACCTCTGGATAAAATTTTGCCTTGAGCCCCAGCTTCACGAGCATCCCTCAGCTGCTAAGACTGCAGCTGCAAGCATTGCACACTTCAATATTTATTCAAACCAGTGACCTAGAAGCTTAATTCTGCAGACACATGTGGAAATATTTTCAGACTTTGGGCTTGCACTTTGGCAACTGTCTGGGGCCATCTTGGCACTCAGGAGCAAGGGATTAATTTTCAAGTGATCGCTTCTGTATTTTCATGTCAGCATCTTATATTTTACCCTTTCTACCAGTGCTGGTTTTTGGCTCCAATACACAGCCCTCACCTAGCAAAAAAAGCTAATAGGACAGAGATGTACCTCTTTCTCTATTTGGGGAAACATTTCCTCCCACAAAACACACAAATAGATGGACTGATCTAATAAAGTTGCATGATGTAGGAGGGAAGGGGTAGGACCCAAACCCTGTGAAATATTTGTAATGAAAAACCTTACGCTGGCCCGTAGTTGCAGATGAAGTGTGCTGCATTGGTTATGGAGGAGTACGCCACCCTGGGACAGAAGTGGACAGCACAGCCAACCTTGTAGCTTGTAGCCCAAACAATCTGCAAAGACAGACAGGTACACCAGTGAGAAAAGCTTTGTTTCAGCATTTGAAGTGTTACAGAATAGACCTGCCCTTCTCTGTTTCATGACAATGAATTGGCTGAGAAGCACTCCTTGGGCAGGCTTCATGGAGGAAAGCAGCAGTGGTGGATATCAAAGTCATAGTTTGTTCTGAAAAATGCTTTATTGCTTTGTGCAATTCACCAGGTATTTATTAAAATGACTCTGAAAAAAAGAATAACTGGCTGTAACAGGTAGTTTTCCTCTCTGACAAAGGAGAAGGTGTAGTTCGTCTCCTTTGCTTCATGGCAATCCATTAGCTTTCCTACAGCTCCTGGGAGGGCTGATTGCCCCCATACTAAACCTAGCGGGTATGTATAGGCAAATTGCCAGAAGGCACTAATGTCACGGGGTAAGCAGGGACAAGGAGTGTGTCTGGGCCGCAGTCCTGCCTTTTAGCATCATGGCCATGACCATGATAACCTACAGGCAAGGGCATTGCATCATCTAGTGATCCTCTGTCTATCAGAAGCCATTCAGTTCAATCCAGCATCCTATATCCAGCTGAAAGATGACAGTGCAGCCAAATGCTGCAGTTCTGGAAAAACAAACCCCATGATAGAAGCAAAGGGGATATGAGGACACAGCAGTACCTGAGGGCGATATAACAGCAGTGATGACTGACTGTGTAAGAGATGTGGAGAGATCCTGGCAGCACAGGAGATGAAGAAATACACTTGTGCTTCTACCAACTGGAAGAGGAGGTCTGTCCCTTTCTGTTTGTGACTGTTTGGTGCCATGTCTGGGAAGAGGTGACAATCCTCAGGCTCCCGAGTGTGTTCTCAGTGCAGTGGCAGAGCAGAGGCCGCTGCTGACACCAGCCATAGGCAACTGCATCCCAAGACAGTGAAGGACTGAACCACAGGACCCTCTCCATCCCAGGTGGCCACTGGCTGAGGCAGATGCTGGGGATGTGGTTGTGGTAACTGCAGTAATTGTACCCAGGGGAAACTTCTCCACAGCTGAGAAGGAGGGAGAGGAACAAGGGGTTCCCTGAAGGTGCAGACCCAAGGATGCCTCCCAAAGCTGGGCAGACATGCAGTCACTATCTCCACTGATTCTAAGTCAGAATATTTTCTCCTTCTCTCCCATGCAACCATCTGGGCTGGTCCTTTACAAACAACATGGTAAACAGCACTGTGCTCTAGTGTCAGGTGAGGTGCATTTCACCACAGTTTCCAGATGCTGACTCTTGCTGTGTCCTTCTAAGCAAGGTCAAAAAGGAACACACTGTCACCTCTCATGGCTCCTGCATCCAAATATTTTCTCTGTAAGCAAGAACCACCAGCTTCAGCTCATTCCTTCAAGTCCTAAATGCAGATACGAATCTCTGCAGAAGATATTAAATAGCTTTAGATCAAAAATCTAAACTCTAGAGCCACTGTTGTGAACCATCCTGCTCTCCCACGGCTCTGGTTAGTTCTTTGGGAATCATGGTTGGGAAAGACACGCACATGATGCTTGCAGAGCTGCAGACATCTCTTTACATGCCAGTATTTCCCTAGTCCTTGGCATGGCTCATAGTTCCACGCAGAGGCTGCCTGCCAGAGCTGGGACCTCGTCCTACCACACACTGCAGCCCATGGCCATTGCTGTTGCCTGGATTTTGGCCACTGCTTGGCTAAATCTGACTGCTTGAGAGCTGTCCTATTTTTGTCCTGGAAACAAAATACAACTGGCACATTTAAAAAAAAGTAATGCAGTGACTCTTTTCCTCTCTAAAATGGGGACATGAGAACATCTCATGCACACAGACAGAAAATAAGACTACAGCACTTGGAAAGAGTTCACTGAATCTTCAACAGAAATCTAGAGTTTCTGTTTCAAAATGGCAATGCTGGTTCATGGTTTAGATGGAGAAATGCAATGCCTACCTGCGTATAGTGGCCACACACTCCTCTGCAGTTATTGGTGGCGTAATTGTAGGCGCTGACCTCGTTGTACCAAGAGGTGATGGCTCCTTGCACAGTAAAACCAGGAAGTGAGCCAGTCCAGAGATTTTCTCCAACAGGGGTAAATTTGGGGTGAGCCTGCCCTGGTTCTTTGAGGTATGTATTATGTTTAAACAGACATTTCTTTGCCCAGGCTTTCGCAGTCTTTGCCAAATCTGGATCCCAACTCTGCAAAATAAAGATGACTAAAAATCACTTTGGTATCTTAGCAATGCCGTAATTCAGAGAAACTTTAAGGAGAAGCTGGATCTCAGTAGCATATATGTTTCAGGTTAATTTGGTTTTTGCTTCTGCTGAGAATTACAGAGCTACATAGTAAATTGGCTTGTAGGTTCATTTCTGATTTGACCTTAGACACTCATTAAAACTGAGGAAGTTTTGGGGGTGGTGGGTGATCTTGGCTGACTAGTTTGTTGGACACCAAGATCTGTAAATCAGTCAAATGCAGTGTTTGGGATGCAATATGCATTTCCAGGACATGTTAGCCATGATAGAACATTAATTCAATTTAAACAGTGGATTTACAGGCAATCTGGGGATTGGGGCAGTATACTTACCGTACCAATCAGACTGGAGTCTCGTGCAGCCTCGTGCATTGAGGCCACTGCTTGCAGGTCAGTTCCCAAGCATGCTGGGAGTATTGGAACAGTTTAAACAAGACCTCTTGGTTTGCATCTTTGTGCTTGGTGGCTTCAAATGTTAGCACTGAATTCCTATTTGTGGAATCACTCGTTCACTTGCTATTCAGAAAGTGGTTGTTTAAGCAGTTGAATTATATAAATGTCTTCTGTTTGCACTGGAGGTAGGGTCTGGTTTTTCCGGGTTTTCTTGTGCACACAACTTGATTGAGAAAATATAGTATTGTACCTCCTGGAAAATGCAGTACCATGAGTGTATGACTGTACTTCTAGTTACTCTTTGTGTCATGTAAATGAAGTTGTTCAGCACTGCTGAGCTACTTTGGATTGGAATTTTTTTAAAAATAAACTTTTTTTTATTTGTCCTTTTCTATACGGATTAAAATATTTCAGTTGCTTCTGCAAACAATAGAATCACTAGAGAAATCATTTTGAGTGGATCAGTAACTGTGACTAAGGAAAAGGTGATTGTTAGATTTTTAGGCTATGTTTCACGTAATTTAACTTTTTTGTACTGTAGATAAGTCTGAAACAATTTGTGTATTGTTTATGCTACCAATAATTGAAAATTGCAAGTTCATACCAAAATACATCTACAGATATTTGAAAATACTTTGTAACCTATGTCTTCCATTTCTTCCGATGGCAAACATTTGCAGGGGGGGCTGTATTTTCCCACAAAACTAACACACAAATAATTTGACGAGGAACTCAGTGTACAGAATATTAAACCTGGGGCAGGGGATCTTATTTCAAGTGAGCAGTTGATATTCCTTAGATTATAACTTTTAAGGACAACAAATAAAATCTAGCATTGTACAGAAGTTATCTGCCAGTCCAAGAGATACTGCAAGTTGAGACAGAGGTGGCAGCTCACATTTTGGCAATGCTCTGAGGTGGCAAGGAGAAGACTATGCTGAAAGAGGTATGACAGTGTTGGATGCACCTTAGTGCTTCACTGCCTTGTTTTTCACATTCTGCTTTTTAAGAGTCCATACATCTGTTTTCTCCTTCGTCCTATAATAGTATTAACAATAAATTTAGAGTTCCATAAAGGTATACATAATAATAAGTTTAAAGGTAAAATAAGATATTAAATGTACTTCCCTTTTTTTTTTTTTTGGTGTGTGAACTACAGTTGCACTCCCCATTTGCTTGTGAAACTGCCTTTATGCAAAAAGATGTGACTAAACCACATGGGGAAAAATGTACAGGACAGAGAGGTTTCCATGTAGATTTCATTGCTGTTTGAGAAAATAGTATTTACTTTTTTTTTTTTTCCCATTAACTATTTCTCAGTTTTGGTTTTATAACTTAGATGAGTTGCTTGCTGATTTAGGTGGGGGAAAGTGAACGCATGATAAGTGCTAAGTGATGCAAAGCAGCAGTAAGTCAAAGGAGACTGTTGTGAAGCCCTGATGAAGTTGGTAAGACTCTTTCTGCTGCTTTTGGAAGAGCCTTGGAACAGACCTAAGCAATGCTTTGGCTGAATGAGAGAGGGGTCACATTTGTCAGGTTAAAAAAAGTTAGATGAGCACTTTCATTTTGTATTAAATGTATTACAAATTTAGGTGATTTGGCTTTGTTACTTGAAGTTAAGGAGAGTCTTTTATTTTCTTTTAAAAATTGTTTTTCCAAAAGGAGGAAATGCCTTGAGCTCATAGTCTTCATTTTTACATATCTGGCTGGATAGTTATCTACAGCAAACAGAAATTCCCTGTGAAATAAATGAGTCATCTTCTTTTCTTGATTTTTGAAGTTCTAAAGACCATTCAAAAATTAAGAAATATGCTGTTTTCAATTCCAATGCTTTTACTTTTATAATAGATTTTATCATGTATTATACTGCTTTCTCTATGTTAAATTATTCCTGGGAGAGGTCATACTTAAGACTAGGGTTTTTGCAGTGTTTTAAAAAAAACCTTTACCATTATTTTGTTCTTGTTTTATTTGTAATAATCTTTTTTTTGTTTATTTGTTTCTTAAGCCTTTTTTTAAAGATTTCAGTTCTTTCATTTTCAAAAGGAAAAATTAGGCACAATTTAAAAATATGAATACTGCTTTTTAATACATCATAGCAAGATTTTGTTGGTGCAGGGCCAGTAAAGCAATCTAGAAAACAGAATCTGGACAATATGTACCGGAAGTTCAGGATGCCTGGCTAAGAAAACAGAAGTAAAAGACGCATCTAGAAGAGAAACTAAATTGTTTCCTGTTAGGCTTGCAACTAGAGCTTGCTCTCTGCTCACTTACCCCTCCCTCATGGGCACTTCTTTCTTAGTGTCTGACAACCAAAAATGGAAAATGAGCTACTTTTTGAGGGGGAACTTCAGTTGGGGTGTTGCTAATCACGGACAAGGTTACATCCTCTTCTGGTGGTGACCATGCGAGATGGTAAGAAAGAGGAGCAAAAGGAAAGAGGCCAGAATTAGGACAATCACTATGGTTCATCTGAAAGATCTATGGATATTATCCCAAGAATAAACATGATATCTCAAGTATTACCCAGTCAAAGCACAAAAGGTGATGTATGCCACAAGAGACAGCTCCCAAGCTACTAGAATTGAACACCTCACAAATCAGAGGTGGGCTTCTCAGCCATAAGCCCAGCTTTGTACACGCATTTAGAGCTTTCTCCTCGCTGGGTTTTACACGTGCCACCCAGCCGGTAGACGAATGTCATGAGCCATCTGAAATGAGAGGTGTCCATTTTGGGGTATATTTTGAATCACAACAGGCTGTCTTTTGCACAGGCTGCAGATATTGCCCCCCAACATGGCCAGGGAGAAGGCAGAGCAGCAGAACAGCATGGCACCCAATGCCTCCAGTACTCCTGCTGCACTTGTTGCTTTTTGGCTTGCTCCCCAGTCCCAGCACCTAGGAACAGCTGCTCTGTTGGCTCAGTCCATGAGAGCTTTGCAAAGAAAACTTAGAGAAAGCTCTCCAACATCGTTTGGCAACAGTCTCTGCTCTTGCCGACTCAAGTATGAAAGGTTGTGCTTAGGTCTGCACATAAATTACACCCTGGGCTGTTGAGCTGCGGTGCCTTGGAACGAGGAGGCTTTTCACAGCACAAAACGACAGCGTTAGGTTGACAGTTGAAATCTTGAGTTTCAAATGAGGAAATCAAGCCAGGCAAAACTATGCATGTACTTGATTGTATAAAGCCATCTGATAATCACAGCCTTTTTCTCTCCTTTAAAAAGAAGGAGCTCATATGACCCTAGGAGGCTGCTTTTCTGTATTTTTTTTTTCATTTGATCACAAAAATAATCTTTGAGAATCGTAAACACCACCAGTGCTACACACTTGCACATAAGTCATGAAGATCCCCTTACCATGAAGAGCATGTTGCTGGCTGGTGGATTCACTCCAGACCGGAATCTGTTATGGGTTTGCACACATTCCTCAATAAATTCTGGATCTCCAATATCAGGCAATGCTGGTGGTTCATAGGAGTCAGAGGAATGACAGAAGTGCAGTAAAGCCAGCACACAAGCAGAAAATCTGCTTGTCATGATTCTCAGCCTCTGGTCTTCTAGCTTTAAAAGCAGAGTGTTTCAGCTGTATGAGGTGGTTTTAGCTCCCCCAGCAGCGTTTTGCTTGGAAGGTTTGTGGGCTGGACTTATCTTAGCCATGGTAATTGAATATGGCGTTGGTCACAGGAAATGAGTCATATTTCATGAGTGTTGCTATGAGAATAAGGAAATTAAGCTACAAATTCACGTCCAAGCTGTGGCAGCTTTGTCTTTTTTTTCTTCTTTCTTCAACTGTGCTGGGCAAGCTGCTTCTCTCCTGTCCTTTGGGCATCTTTGTTTTTGTTTCTTTGTCCCACACTATCCCATCCATAGCAATCACCATGGATTGCAGCAAAGTTTTGGAAAAAATTTCTGCTTTTCATGGAAATAGCATTACTGTTAAGGCTGTTACTCTGAGCCAAATGCCATGAGAAAGAATTGATTTGAGCTGTGACTTTTACTACAGTATGAAAAATCACTTTGCTTGTACATCAAGTTATTGGAGGGCTAAGTTTGGCTGAGAACTGCAATTTAAATATGCCACAGTTATTGCTGGGTTTTTCCTGTGATCACATGCTTCTGCTATGTGTTGCTATCAATTTCTCCTTCCAAGCTTTAGCAATTTGTAATTAATTTCCTGCAACCCAAGCCCCTAGCAGAGCTGGACACTATGAAGGTTGGTGCTATCTTGTGCTGGGTGCCCAGAATCCACACTGGGCTTCACAGCCAGGATTTGGGAGCTGACATCCCATGCATGTTGCCTCGGGTGTTCAACACTCCCTGCTTGAACCCACCACCATGACCACCCTCTTCTTCACACTGTGCTTAACTATCACCTGTCCATCAAGCTCAGGCACTTTCCCACAAACCAAACCTGGACACCTCTGTGGGAATGAGGTTGGGTTTCTTCCCACTCCATGTTTTGTTTTAGGAATCTGCATCCTTTGAACACCTGGCTGCAGGTTCCAGTTACCAATGCTCTGCATACAGTCCTGTAGGTGTTGGGGCTGGTGGCAAGGCCACGTTCAAGTTGGTGGTCCGGGGTCGCACTGTGGGCCTGCAATAGCAGCCCCAGCAGCACACATTAGGTCCTGTGGGTCACACACCCCCAGCTATTCATGGGGAGACTGCTTACAGATGAAAAGGCCCTCTGAGGGAATAATGGATGAGAAACACTATGTTCACAACTTCCCTACAGACCACTTTTTAGAGCAGAATAATGTGATAGGTTGACCCCTGCCAACAGCCAAGCACCCACACAGCCACTTGCTCACTCACCTTTCCCCAGCAGGACAGAGAGAGAAAACAGGAAGAAGAAAAGTAAGAAAGTGAGGATAAAGACAGCTTAATATGTATGGAAAGATGAGGGAAGAAACAAGCAAAGAAAACCCCCAAGTGATGCAAAGGCAATTGCTCACCAGCCCCAAAGGCAGATAGATGCCCAGATAGCCTCTGAGCAATGGCCACTCTGGAAACCAGTCCCCCACCTTTCTTCTTCCTCTACCCCAGTTTTGTTTGTTTGTTTTTCTGAACACATATAGTATAGAATATCCCTTCGGTCAGTTCAGGTTAGCTGTCCCAGCTGTGTCCCCTCCCAACCACTTGTCCACCCCCACCCTACTTGCTATTGCTAGATATAAAATATGGCAGCAGACAAGAACTGACAATTGTGAAATTAAATATGTATATTCTTGCCTGGTGACATTTTGCAGCCTATGACAAAAGCCCAAACATTTGGGGCTCATTTATATTCTATGGGATGTCATGTTCCTTAAGAGCTGCAACATGGCTCAGAGTGTGAGTCACTGTGTCCTCAAAACATTAGGACTAAGATAAAGGAGAAACAGCTTTGAGTGTTGATAGCACAGTTATGAATTGCTAATATCAGCCAGTATCTCTTAGCTTGAAAGACGTGTTTGTCTCCCTTACTAACAAATGTATATAGGAACAATAGGAGTCAAGGGCTAAATGTCTCTAAAAATGAACTGGATCCATTAGTGGTTTGGGCTTTGAAGCTGGGAAGCTTTGAAGCTTCCATTCTTGAACCAGAATCTGTCCTGGGTCCATTTAATCTTCCCTCTCCTGCTTTTCCTCCCTGCTCCTCCCCTTCCCCTGCCTACAAGCCCAGGACGGCTGTCATCTATTTTGCATTTCAGATTTTGTCACCATCTGACATCCTAAAATTAAGCTCTCCCATTGACATCCCATCATAATCCCCGCTCAGTCAACTTTTCCTGGTATTCTTCTAGCTATGGAGGACAAAGTTTAACTCGAGAAGAGAAGAACAGAATAGTACAACTGACAACAGAGTAACTTTAATGGAGACTGATACACATAGGCAGTATACAGTACTGTACAGATATACAGTAAAGGACAAGCTTTACTCCTTCTGCTCATAAAAAGTAATACAGGCAGTTAAATCTCCATTATCTGGGGAAAATGAGGTGAGTTATTTCTTCTTTTGGATACAGTGTGCTGCTTCAGACAGGTCTTTGTGATGCCTCAGGTTTCCAGGCTTATTAGCATATATAGTAATATATAGTCTATGCGGTCTTGTGAAGTTCATCCAGCATAGAAAAGGCTTCTTCGTTGCTCAAGGCAAGATAGAAGTGGCTCTGCATGAAGTAAGTATAATTTATTGGCAGTAGCTGCAACATGCTTACGAGGAGGCTCATACAGACATAGAAGCACGTTGCAGATACTGCCAATAAATTATACTTACTTCATGCAGAGCCACTTCTATCTTGCCTTAAGCAAAGAAGAAGCCTTTTCTATGCTGGATGAACTTCACAAGAATAATGGAGAGATGACCAAGTGTTTTTTTAAAATGTGTGCAATTCTCTCAGAGTAACACAGTGGTAGGATCACTATCAGTATCTTAATTGATCATTACTCATAGAAAAATGTGTGTGGGAACCAGTGTTGTACTAAAAGAACAGCACCAGTACTCAGTACCAAAAACAGTGGCCTTAAAATGGAAACACTGAGACAGTATTGGTCACAACAAGGATGTGAATGCTCAGTGGGTGGGATGTACGGCGGCACGGGAGGCCTGGGGGGCTGGGGCCGTGGTGGCTGGGGCTGTGTATCCCAGTCTGGATACCAGTAGCTATAATCTGAAAAAAAAAGTGAAGAAAGAGGTCTTAAGACCCACCAAACTTAGCCATACTTGTATGAAAGCAATCAAAAACAAATCCATACATACTTATCAGCCTCTCACGTTCTGTATTTTCTGTAAAGAGATCAGAAGAAGAAATAAATGTGAGTATCATTCAATGGTGGTTCTTCATGCAAAGAGATAAGCTACTGCTGGTGCCTGGCTGATTGCACTGATGATGCCAGTCAGTGCCTCAAATATCCTGCAAGGGGGAAACAGGCCAACAAGAGCAGCTCCCAGCTGGTGTGGGGCTCATATTTTTTACTGAATTGAAAGAGAGCAGAAAAGAAGCAGCTGTATTAGGAATAATTAGTGTCATGGAGAGCAGGGAATCGCAAATAAAAACAAACATAGAATTTATTTAAAATTGATACACAAACCAAATATAAGTAGTTACAGGCAAATATAACTGCCCAATGATAGGACAATGGGCAATGGGTGTACGCTGGAACACAGGAGGTTCCACTTAAACTTGAGAAGAAACTTCTTTACGGTGAGGGTGATGGAGCACTGGAACAGGCTGCCCAGGGAGGTTGTGGAGTCTCCTTCTCTGGAGACATTTAAAACCCGCCTGGACGCCTTCCTGTGTGATCTCATTTAGGTTCCTGCTCTGGCAGGGGGATTGGACTAGATGATCTTTCGAGGTCCCTTCCAATCCCTAACATTCTGTGATTCTGTGAACTACTAAATTTATCACAGTAGTACACCTTTACTAGGAGCTTTGATGCATTTGCAGAATTGCCTATGTGCATCCTATTAGAATTGCTGATTTGCCATATAGGAGAATATGGTAAAACAGGTTGTAGGATCTAGCACTTAATTTTTAAAAGCTCTCTTCTTCCCCTCCCTCCCTCCCCATAGTCTTTGAGATGTTTCTAGTTTTCCTGTGATGCATCAGTCTGAGACTTCAAAATGATTCAGGCAGGATATCACAGAAAAAAATAAGAGTACCAAATGGTCAACCATTTCTACAGCTGAAGCTATCTAAGCCTTGCTAGTAGAGACCATCCCCATTAAACCTCTGTATAAACTTCATATTTAAGACATTGTTGCATGTCCTTTTATATCTGTTTATTTAAAAAAAACCCCTATTTCTGACTAATTTGGGACTAGGTGTAATGACATAAAGGTCCACAGCTGTAAACTGCTGTGGGAAAACAATCTGTCACTGCTGTATTTCAGAAAATTGTGGAAGTTAGAAATAAACTTTTCAGTATAGTCTTATTGGTTCAGAACTACAACTGTCTGGAAAACATGACAGCACACACTAAACAAGCAAGAAAGCAGAAGTTAAATATACTAATTCTGCTAGGAAAGAAGAACCAGATGGGGAATATTTGTTGGGGCTAAGGTTTTAGGTTTTAGGTTTGACTTCCTCATGAGATAAATGGCAGAAAGCAGTCTAACAGATACTTCATCAGAAACTCTGGCTTCTACCTCTGAGAGCTTTCACCAGCAAAGTATTTCAATGAATTTGTTCTTATACGATTCTTACCAGGGTTTGGTACTGCTGCTGTGTGGTGGGCTACAGATCCACTATGTACTTAGTGCAAATTGACTTGTTATATTTCCACTGATAATTATGCCACTTTTAGTTCTATGCAATTTTCTTAGTTGATCACTTCATTCTTACCACAGAGCTTGCCTACGCACTTCTCATTACTGCATGCACTGCATGGTCGTCCGGCTTTATATGGTTTTCTTGGGTAATTCCCCCTGCAAAGCAGAAGAACAGTATTTTGTTAGCTTAGTCATTTGAAAAGCAGTTTAAATACATAGTTGCATCAGATTGTTAGAATAATTTATCAAGAAAAGCTATTATGGTGAGGGAGGGGGGGAATCCCTTTATCCAAAACCTGATCATTGCAATCGTTTGAAATTCCTTTTAGATCAGATTAAAACTCTTACTGGCATGGGTGACTCTCGACACTTTAAATTAATGAGACTTCTCAGGCAATACTGTATTATTCAGTGTAAGCATACAGGAATCTGCCTTTAGTATATTCATATTACTCACATGCATTTCAAAAACAAAGCTGTAAGATTCAAGTTCAGAAACTGCGAGGTAAGAGATAAACTAGAGGATTCTCTTCCTTTTATTTCTTCAATTAAAATGTCTCATTTGAAGTTTGGGTGGGGCCACAGAAAGATGTAATATTTCTCAAGCAGAAAGCTTGCATCTTCCCCACTTCTCCTGCAGAAACTGAAGTCAAAACAGAATTTATTACATCATCTTGTTTATGGTGAGTGCTCTCAGCTATGATATGCTTGCCTGATTTTTTTAGAAAAGGATTTTCTACAGATCTAGCTATGTCCATCAGCTTCTGCTCTCAATGGCCGGGGGAAGTTTCCCTTAGGCTGGTGACATATGGACGTAGCTTCTTCTGGAGTTTGTTACAACTGCTCCCATTGTTGTTGGAGTCTGATACCAGGTCAGCTACAGTATATTTAAAAAATAATAATAATTAAAAAAAACCCAGCCTCAAATACCATAATTAACTTACGCTGGCCCATAGTTACAGACAAAATGCGCTGCTCTGAAGAGTCCTGGAAAATTTTCAACTGTATTGCAGAAGTGAACTGCACAGCCAACTTTGTAACTCTCTGCCCAAACAACCTGAAGAGCAAAGGGAAACATGTAATGCACCTGTTCAAAGGCTGAAACAGCAACAGCATTAAGGGAAGAAGGAGAAGGAAAGGATCTTGTGGAAGTTTAAAACAGCTGGCACAGGAGCAACATCAACAACCCAAAGGGCAGCTGAGACAAATTACTGATTGAGAGATGTTCTTGCATTTATTACCTGGCTCCCCTGAAAACATGAAATTGTCAGGGGATAATCCCTTTCCACCATAAACGAAAGTAGGACTTGGACATCACTGGGGCTCAGAATATTCATTTCCAATCTCATGCAGCAATAAACCAGAGGGTAAAAACTCTTGCAGTAATTCCTGTTCCAAAGCAGTCAGTCTGTTCCAAACCTGTACTTGGATTTTCTATGAAAACATTACATTATAAGCCATTGGGCATGTAAGACTCACCTGGGTGTAGTGACCACACATGCCAGTACAGATATTGGTGTTGAAATCATAGCTGTTGACTTCATTAAACCAGTCTCTGAGAGCTGCATCCACAGAGAAGATGGTGGCTGTGCCAGTCCAGATGTTTTCTCCAACAGGGGTAAAGGTGGGGTGTACCTTCCCCGGCATTTTGAGGTAGATATTGTGCTTAAATTTGCATTTCTTTGCCCATGCTCTGGCAGTCTTAGCTAAAGCAGCATCCCAGGACTGTAGAAAAGGAAGAAAACATAATATAACCTGTACTGCAGTGACTTAGCTAAATTAAAATATTTTTAAAGAGAACCTCATAAGGATTCTTCTCTTTTCTGCTTCTCATCCCTGCATTCAGTTTCTTTCTCTGACTTGAAATTTTTACTCACATAGCATTTTTTTATTATTATTATTCTCTCTCTCTTAAATATTGCAGGACAAGTAGTATCTATACACTGTCCTGTGGTATCTGACTTGTTAAAATATTAAGAGCTGGACTGAATTCTTTAAGCTGCTAGTCCTAAGAGAAGGTAGCTGGATGAAACCACTAGCTGTAGAGGGGCTTGAGGAACTTTATGCCTAGAAGCTGATGGCTGTTCAGTGATTAGCACTTTGCAATTATCACTCGAACAGACAGGAATTCTGTTCTGCTGGCCAGGATGGAGGGAAGAGTCACAGCTGCTCCCTTCCCAGCCCTTTCTGCCTCTTTGCTCTTCTCCCTCCTCAATGTGTGGCCAAAGCAAATGAAAGGCTCAATGCTGTGCTGAGGAGGAACCATTCCCATCCTGAGTGGCACAAGCGATAATTTGAGAAACCAGTCTGGGAGACTTGCAGAAAGATTTCATGCCATTGAATGACCAGGCAATAAAATGGCAGGAAAAATTCAGTATAGAGAAATGTAAGTTAAGGGATGTGAAAAAAAACACAAATAATTTTGACTTTGTGTTTATAATAACAGGTTTGGAGATGGCTATTACCACTTGTAAATCAATGTTTAGTAGTAGTCTAAAAAGCAAATAAAGTGTTAGAAGGTCCTCGACAAGGAATGGAGAATAAAACCAGATATATAATTACACCACTGTAGAAGTCCTGTTAAATGCTGTGTGCAGCACAGCACCCCCCTTAAGAATGGGACACTAGAACTAGAAAGAGCAGAGAGAATATGGACGAGGATGGTCATCCTCAAGTACAGAGGGCTTTCATAAAGAAACAGAGTGCTCTGCAACTTTGATCAGAGACAGCTGGACATCTTGTGTGAAGTAGGTAAACATGCAATGATTACCTGCTCCTTCCAATACAAAGAGCAGAGACTATCAAATGAAGCTAGGAATTAACAGGTCCAAATCAAGCACAAGGAGATATCTTCACACAATTTGTGGTTAGGCTGTGCAGCTCTTTGCTACATGATGCTAAGGACAATAAAAACTTGCATGAGCTCAAGGCTGAAAAAAAGTCATAGAACAAAAATCCATCAGGAGCTTTTAAATACAATGCAACACTTTTGATTCAAGAGGTTTCTATATATTTGTCCTGCTGTTATTCCAGGCTTGCATTCCTTGGTCTGTGCAGCTAAGTTTGCTCTTGTGCACTAGCATTTTGAATTAAATCTTGTTTTTTTTTTTTTAAATGGCAAGAAATTAAAATCACAAGTAGTCTGAATTTTACCCCTTTACTATGAACTTCCTTTCATGGAAATTGCTCATATTGTGCATGCAGTTATGCATTTAACTTCCTCTCCAGCAATGCAGAGTAATGATATGAACTGACTGGAGCTACCTCCCTCAGCTATCTATTTACCTTTTTCCTTATGTATTCCACTGAACAAGCTGAGACTTATCCATGCTCTGTTCTGATACCCGTTGTATTCATAGGAAGCACTGCTTTCCAGCCCAGATATTAGTATACACACTTTTCAAATTCTGCTACAGCAAATGAAGATCAGATATCTAAATGGATGTCCTGACAAATCCCTTTCTTCAACACATGTTCTAGAATGGAAGAAACAAGGGGAGATGATAGATTTTCAACAAATCCTGTTGTGCAGATTGCCTATTCAGGAGCTTTTTATTACCAAACGGCTTCCCTGTATGAAACTTGGACTAACATAAAACAGATTACTATCTCTTTTAGAAAGAGGTAAATGAAATGCTGAGGACCAAACACTATTTTTTGCAGTACAGCCCTTTGCTCTGGCTGAGGTTCAGAGTGGCAATCCGACCCTAAACAAAGAATTTCTCTCAAATTATTTAAACTGAACAGTACTGTGAAAATTAATGCATTTTCTATTTCCTATGAAGAGCTAACATATATAGTACGGAAATTGTTGACAGAAATTGAAAGAAAAGCACAAAGCAAATGAAGAATAAGATGAGTTAAATAAACAGCACAATCTATGTTAATTTTCAAACAGATCACAAACGCCTCCTTACCATGCGAAACATATTGCTGGCTGGTGGGTTCACTTTGGATCGAAACATGTTGTGAGCTCTGACACAGTCTTCAATGAACTTTGCATCTTCTATGTCAGGCAAGGGATATTGTGGATAAGTATGACAGCAAGCGAAGAGATCCAGTAAGAAAAATGCAGCAAAGAAAAATGTTATTTTCATAGTTCTTCAACGCTTTCAGTATTTTTTTTTAAGTTTTTTAAAGAAAAATCTCTTAGGTGGAGATAATAGTGGCAAGCAGTTCTTCAGAGGTTGTCCTCTGGGTGTGGAACCACTAGAAAGTGTCACGGTAACAGGAAGTGAAATTGCTTCATAAGGTACAGCTCTATCTGACATCATAGCTGGCTGTCAAAGGGTGAAACAGGCGTCTGCCATGCATATTAGCAAGGAGCAACACTCTAGGTATACTTCTCTCTTTTCTTTGAGTGTGTTCCAGTCTGGTTGACTGCCAAATCATTCTGTGGTTGTAGGTTTTATCTGAAGAGATGCTGCAGAACAGCTTTCCTAAAACCTGCGTCAACCATAAAAATCGTAGCTTTGACAAAATACAAATATGCTGTTCAGCTGATTTTCCTACAGTATAAGTTAGTCATAGCAGCTCAATTACAATCATTTTGCAGGATCTTGCTTCCATTTCAGAATTACTCAAGGAACAAACAGAATTAGGAAAACTGCACCTCAACAGGAGGAAAAAAAAAAGTTCCTGAACAGCAGCTTGCTGCAGAACAGACCTTCTGACCTGGTTTGGTGTGTAACAAAAGTATGATTTGGAAATCCCAGGCTTGAGTCTGTGTTGATTCTCTCCTTCATTAGCCATTTGCCATTTTCTGATAGACTGAAACCACTGGAGGAACGTCCTGTGCTCCCGGAGAGTGGCTGTCGGATTAGCTCTCCTGGTGCAACATTTCAAGTCTGGTCACTTCTTGGGGCAGTAGGATGGGCTGTGCTGGGATATTGTCTCACCAACTGTTCTGTAAGCTGGCTGAATTTTCTTTCAAGCCTAAACCAAATTGTATAAACATGCGAGCAGAAGAACAACCATATGTTTTAAGAACTAAGGTCTCGTGACTCAGATTTAGGTAAGTTTACAGAGAAAATATGTTGTAGACTGTAAACAACATTCATGGGTGTGATTCCCTGCTCAGTTTTGCAGGTTAGGCCTTATACACCTGTGTAAATTACCATTCTGGTGTTGCCTCCTCTGTCTGCATGGTGGCTTTTCCCTCTTAAATAGTACTCTTGATATGCTCCAGAGTCTTGTAACAAGCCGTACACCTAATTCAGAGGCTGAAGGAGCTGCAGCCCTCCACCACCATCACAGCTATACCTATCTAGGCTGTTAATGGAAGGCATATAATTAAATAGTTCTTTCTGTGCATGTGTTTATGATGTCCATGCATTCCTAACTCTCCACACCCTCCTCTTAGCCCTGCCATGATTTGTTGACCAGTTCCATGAAGGTAGGGGCATCTGTAGAAGGCAACAAAGATGGGGAGGATGGGGCTTCTGGTGTTTTGGATCTTTTGGGAAAGAAACAAAAAGGGGGCCTCTAATTATTCTTGTTGGACAGGCTTAACACAGTCCTTACCAATAAACAGCCCTCAGAGGCACAAGAGACCCAGACAGAGAGGGAACTGAACAACTACTTTATTTTCTTCCTCTTTTCTTTTACAATAGTTACCTGTGCTTTGAAACTCTCCCAGTCAGAGAGAGTTTTTCTCTAAAAAATTATTCGTCTAAGAAAGACCAAGCCGAAGTCAACAGTAGGAGGAGACTGGCCACTTTCTCTTTCTCTGTGGGCACAGCAAGCTGGGTGCAAGACGCTTTTGATCCTGTCATGTCCTTACGAAAAGATGCATGAGGCACTACCAGTCATCTCAAAGTCACACCTTCCTTGGCAAGTAAAGGGTAGTAGGAGGTGAAGCACCCACCCTGACAGAACGGCAGCCCAAGGCAGTAGTCGCGCTTGCAGCCCATCCACTGGCTTTTAGCTCTAATCACTTTACCTGTTCCTCTATCAGTGGTTGGCTGTGGCTCCATCCGCCTCCAGAAAATGTGTATGATGGTCATGACCTCAGCTACATTTCCTAGATCCACCTGCTGACTCTGCCTCCTGGTGTACCACTAGCAATGCCAAGGTCCCTTGTACAGCAGACGTAGTTTCTGATCTCTTCTGCTGTCATGCTCTACCTCAGAAACTGTGCGTGGGCACTGGCAAAGCCAATGGGGCCCTCAGCTGTGGTGGGACATTTTAAAATGTATGGGAGGATGGCATCTTGCTGACATTGAAGACTGCTGGTCAGGCTGGGATGGTGAAGGGGATCTTGGGAGGGAGGTTTCTTTCTGTGGGTGCCATTACCTTCTGTCCTACCAGAGCACAGAGGCTGGTCTCTCTTGTCAGTTGCTTGCTTATGGTCTACAAGGACCTTCCAATCCACCATGTACACTCCTGAAGCCCACAAGGTACCATTCAGGTGTCACTGGCAGCATGGTGTGTGTAGAGCACCAGGAAATGGAGAGATCCTTATAACAAATTATGACATTTCAGATCATTATGGTGAATGGCTCTCTCCCCTGCTTCTAAAATGAATTGCTTTGTTCTTTTGAAAGTCGTCTTGCTTCTTTTCTAAACCAGGGCTGAGTTGAGTTTATTGCCAATTATTCTTTCTCCAGCTGAATATTACCTTGAGACTAGAAAGTAAGTATGTTTTATCTTTCTTTTTCTTTTCTAATAATGCCCATGCAATCTACAACAATCTAAAGCCTTTGGTCAGCTAGACTTAATGTAAAGCCGTAATTATATTACAACTACATGCAATTTGCACAAAAACTATCAACACACTAAAACCGCACCATTAATTTAGCAATGCAGTGATCTTGCAGTTATATATGCATGTAGATGAAATTCTGTGCTTGGAAACTGAACTGAGATCTTTATGAAGTTGGAAATTTTGACAGACCCAGGGTAGTCCAGGTTATGAGATGCTTTTCTGCAGAGATGACTCTGGCTCCATCTAGTGATTCTATCTAGACTTAAACCAGAAGTCCAGCCTGCCCTCAGGCATCTGTAACTGATGTTTTCACAAAAAGAGCGTTATAACCCTTTCCCAGCATTAATCAGCGGATCTTGTAACCAAATGAAAATTAAGCTTTGGGATTTGCATATCACATGTGCTGGGGTTTCTTTTTTTTTATGGGATAAGGCAGCTGCAAGATCACCCGGCCTTCCAGACCTGTGAATCAACTAATATTCTGACATGCATTGCTACTTCTATTACACAATCGCACCTCAGGGCAGAAAACAGATTAAATGAAAGGATGGTGGTGGTACTGGCTTTCCACGAGAATTATTTTGCATTTATTAAAAGCTAAAAAAAATCTTGCAATTATTTTGTAATAATGAGGCTGTAAATAGCCTCACAATTAACAGAGGAGGCCATCAGTATGTGGTTGGACTGCAGGTAGTTTTACTGTAGTTTTGGTTTGGGGAATGTGTAGAGGGCTGCTTGCTGCAGCTATACCCCTTGGCCTAACTGAGGACAATCACAATGCATTGCTTGCTGCGTTCTCTCAACAAAGTACTGGAATCTCACGTGGACCAAAGCCCAGGAGATTAGTAGGTGTTCTTTCCCCTGTGGTGCCCACCTCCTGCCAGTCAAGATGGCCCTTTATCACATCTACTTTGCCCCTCAAGGACAGGCTGTTTCACTCCCTCCCCTCAACCAAAGGGTAAGGGAAGTGTGAAAGGGTGGCTCCTCGCTTTGGTGACAGCTCTGCTAAAGATTGTGAAGGGAAGACAGATAGGCAGTGATAATGCTGTGGAAGATAGCAGCCTCCTGAACCACGTAAGTACCTGAAGAGAGGGTGTATGGAAGACAGACCCAGGCTCTTTTGAGTGGTGCCCAGTGACAGGACAAGAGGCAACAGGCACAAAACAAAGCACAGGAGGTTCCCACTGAATATCAGGAAACACTTTTTTGCTGTGAGGGTGACCAAGCACTGGCACAGGTTGCCCAGGGAGGTTACAGAGTCTCTATCCTTGGAGATACTCAGAAGCCTTCTGGACATGGTTCTGTGCAACTAGGTCTAGGTGGCCCTGCCTGAGCACAGAGGTTGCACAAGAGGACCTCCAGACAACCCCTCCCACCTCAGTCAGTCTCTGATTCCTTGATGGAACCACAGCTTCAGCAGGTTGTGCACAACAAAGGATTTAGCATTATCTCAACAACACAAATACAGGAAGCTTGTTATAAAGTACAAGTACTTGCCCAGCTGGAGAGGATCTCTGGTTGTCTTCCTTGTCCTTCATACTTTTACATGTCCATTTACATGGGTGTTTAACCCATGCACTCTGCTTGTTTTTTCCAGTGATTAGTCTCCTTTGTAATTCTGCCTGAAATGCACAAACATTGAACATTTTGATACAACCTAACCATGTAACAAGAAAGGAGCAAGAAATATTAATCAGGGGAAAGAAAGCTTAGAAGGGAATATCACTCCAAGGGAAATGTGCAAAGACCTCCAGAATTCTATGTAGACAAGGTTGAACAGCAAATTTTAAAATGCTAGGAACTATCTTGCTACGTAACTTTTTATAATTTATTGTGCCAGAGAAAAAAAGAAAAATACTCTCCTAAGATACTGTCTAGCTCCAATCTTCTAAAGATTTACTGACCAATAAACAGCAAAACTTAAATCCTCCAGCCTTGCTTTTGAGTTTGTTACAGGCAGAACCAGAGACAGGAAACAAGAATTAACACTTGAGGGGAAGTAAGTGAGAAAAGACATTTAAAAAGTGCATAAAGACCCAAACAGAAAACACTCTGTAAATTATTCTGGTATACATTAACTATTTCCATTTCACAATCCAAACTCTACTCAAAAAGAACCTTGCAGCTACTGTTGTGTCCAGTAACAGTTTCACTCTTAGTATACTGCACAGTATTTTCTTCTGCAATTTGCACAGAGAGCAGCCTAAGCATCATTGTATACTGAGATAAGAAATTAGAGTTACTTTTACTAGATAAAATCTACTTGACATTAAAATTATTGTCTGTTTTAGATTAGTGAAATATTATGTGTTTGCTCTTAGATTAAAATAATTCTACTACAAAGCTTATTTTTTAAACATGGGAATGAATAAATCCATTTAAAATATTAAGTGTTCAAAAAAAAGCTTTACTTTCTCAGCAGAAGTAAGTTTGATGGAATTACCACTGAGAAATTGGAAATATATAATGCATTGTCTATTTTGTTGTTGATGTGCTCTTTTTTTCCCCCTTCCTTTTTTACAAGATTTGTAAATAATACAATTTACTTTGGCTGGATTGTCTCCTTCTGTTAACATTTCTACTAAGGAGTACCCACAGACATTCTGCAATTACTGTGATTATTTCAAACAGCATCTCCAAACTTACAGAATTCAGAGCTGTGTGGCTTCGCAGCTAGAGAACTTGAAATGATTCTTTTATTAAATTAATGTACTACCAATACAATGAAACAAAAGTGAGGCTTTCAGTGAGGCCAATATTGTGAAATGAGGATGGCAGTGATGTTTCGTACTAAGTATACGTTATGTTAAAAAATGCATTTATTTGCCCATGCCCTCGCAGTCCTTGCCAAAGCTGCATGCCAAGTCTGCAAAACGTGAAAGGGGAAATATCTGTGCAATGTTAAGCTACAAGCAAATCTTAATCAGATAAAACCAGCCAGGCAACAAAGTACAGCTAGATACCATATAGCGGAGTTTCTGAAAAAAGTACTTTCCCTTATTTAGGCAAGTACTCATGTTTTCTTTTCATTGACTTTTCCTGTTGCAGCACAGAGATAAAAACTGATTTAATCAGATTAGTTTTTTCCTCCTTCACTGTTGAAAATTAACTTTGTAAGAGCACCTGAAAAGATGTTTGAAATGCACTTTTATCTTCAGTAAGAAACTACTGTCATATTAATTAAACATGAAACTTTTTTTTTGGGGGGGTTGTTGAATAGGTTATTAAGTGTTTCTGTTTGGTACATAAAAATGAATTCAAAGTAAAAATGCACAGCTACTGTAGATTCAGATGCATAAATGGTGTAAGTATTTTCAAGCGAGCCTCTGGGAACAAATACTTACTCCTCGTGTGGTAAATCTTTAAATACACATCAGAGCGTTTTACAAAGACAGCTTCATGAGGTAAACATGCCAATGTTTGGCCAGTAACTCACTCTGCTACCTCTTACTTCTTTGCAGTCTGCCACTGTCAACAAAACTTCTGATTCCTGAACATGAACAATCTTTGGTATTTGTCTTGCAGTCATGATTGTTTTTCAGCAAATTTCTTCTCCCATTAAAGTACCCAGTTTTGTGTCTTATGTAAAAGATCCTATGTTTTATTGCCCAGGTTTATTGGTGTCCGTACATTTCAGTTCACTCTCAGTCTCTATGTGGATCTTACAGTAACTCCACTGGCTGCCAACAACGTTTTTTCCCTAATGTCTTTATTTTTTTTCTAACCATACTTCTACATGCATATCTTTACTCCTAATTTTTCCTGGTTTTCCTATTCCTGAGTACTAAAACTGGGTGCAGTGCCTTTCACAAGCTTCTTCACTTCCAAGGTTATACCCCCTTATCTGCTGTTCTGGCTCCAAACTCACTCAAGCAAACGGCATTCTTTGCCGTTAGTATCCAAGTATGCGCGTGTTCCCAAGCCTTCCTCAGAGTACCCAACCCTTAGCTGCTCATTGCTCACAACATTTTCCTCTTGTGGTACGAAGTGGACTAAACATCAAACATCCACTTTTTATGCATCATCTTCAGTTTTGTTCAACCCTTTCCAGCAAAAATTTTTGAGTGCAATTTGTTCTGGTTATGACAAGCAGTAATTCTTTCTTGCCACCAGAAATGCCCTTCAGCCCCAGTACTGCAGGTCATATCCTTGCTTTTGATGGAGCGCTTAACTCTTCTGGAACAGTCCTGCTGCTGGACCATTACTTCTTCCTAAGGAGAAATTCCTTGGGATGAAATGTGAGTGTCTTCAGCTGGCCTGTGTCGCTGCATCCTCATCCTGCATGCCCATTGTTCCTAGATTTGCCTGTCCACAACTGACTCAACTCATAGAATCATAGAACGGTTTGGGTTGG